>NC_091476.1:86289542-86424542 GCF_036971445.1 Narcine bancroftii | reverse complement strand
CCACACATGCACACACACAAGATAGATTTAGTGTTAAGGGTTGTTTAAGAGCTAAGACTATAGTTTAAAAGTGAGAAATAAGAACAGTGTTTTAAAATTAAACATTGTCTGGTTCATTGCCTCTTGCTGCTTGTTATGTGAAGTTTGTAACACCACGCTCTTGAATGAATTGTGTGCATGTGTTTTATTCCCACAACATTTTCCATGCTCCTTTATAAATTGTGCGCGTGTGTGTTTTATTCCCATTAACCTTTTCCCACACTCTTCTATAAATTATTGTGTTAATAAAAGTTATGTGTGGTCGCAAACTCTTGTGTCCAGACTCATCTCTCTGAGCATTATCGAACCTGATACCTTTCTCAACAAAAACAACCACCATACCCTCATCAATTTCTTTTATTACCTCCTAAAAAATTCAATTACACTCGTGAGACATGACCTTCCCTGCTAACTATCCTTGAGTAGTCTGTACTTCTCCAAATGCTCACACATCCTATCCTTAAGAATCCTCTCCAATAGTTTGCTCACCACTGATGTAAGACTCACCGATCTATAAATCCAAGGATTCTCCCTATTACTTTATTATAAAAACAAGGGGACTATATTTGCCATTCTCCAATCCTCTGGTAACATTTTGGGCCTGAGCCTTTCATCAAGGTGTGAGCAGAAAACAAACAGGGTCCTGAATAATAAGGTGAGGGGAGAAGCGACACAGGCCAACAGGCACAAATGGATTTGAAGAGAGAAGTGATTGAGGGAGGTGGTAGCTCCAAATGGAGGTGGGGTGCTGGATGATAGGGCAGAGAGGGAGCAGGAGCAGGAGTGGGAGAGAGACCCTAATTGAAATTGGTGAGACTGATGTTAATAGTATCTGGTTGGAGAATACCTAGGAGAATATTGGGTCCTGTTACTGTGATGGAATATTTGGGAATTTTTTTTGGAGATAAATTGGTAAAATTAGTGAGGGTTACATACACACACTTTAAAACAGATCTTATTTGAAATATTGGAGAATTCATATCCACAGTATTTTGAAGAGGAACTGTGAGGAATGCTATGCTCATTTCACAAGTAGGAGTTAATTGAAATGATGTCATGAAATGAATGGACTATTGCCTTGGAAGAACAGCCAAAGCCAGGTTGTCTGTTTTGGATCTTTTTGGAAGGCTTTTGACCTCTCTGAAAAGTGCTCACTCATTGAGAGGTTCTTGTTTACCTAAAAACAATGGATGGGTCAGAAGACGATTGCTTGCTGGAAAAGGTCAGGGGTTTTGCAAGTGAGAGAATCACATGAGCTTTCTGGCAGTTTGAGTCTCAGAGAGAGAGAGAGAGAGAGAGAGACAGAAGGGAGTCTTAGACTGTGTGTGACACAGAAAGCTGTAACTCGCCAGGAGAAGCTTGTTGGAACTGAAACAAATGCTCCAGAGTGGCGGATGGCTGGAAGTGCTCTCTGTCTGATGTTTCTCTTGGAATAAGTGGAGCAGGAAGAAACTCTGTGATACCCTGAAAGAAAGAGGCTATCATCTGGAGTACCCTGAGGGGGCAAGTTTCATCAGCAAGACATTGAGGTGACCAATGGTGATACCTCAGTTGTGGAAATCCTGGAACCACACATCTCTCTCTGAAAGCCTACAAGAACCTTCCTGAGTGGTAAACATTTACCTTTCGAGCACCAAAGCCCAGTGAACTTTATAAATGTTAAATTCTGTGCACAGTAAGAATTGCCTGCAACCAGTGAACTTGGAGGGATGAGAAGTGAGATTGAACTGTGAACCAAAGAACTTTTCTTAAATTTACACACACATTACATACACTTGTGCTTAGAATTAGAAAGGGGGTTAAGATAGGTTAGTTAAGTTAATGGTGATAAGTTAAAGTTTGATTCTGTTTTCATGTTTAAAGATAATTAAATACAACTTTTGTTTAAGTAACAATTTGTCGTGGTGAATATCTATTGCTGCTGGGTTTTAGGGTCCTTTGGGCTATTAACATTTTAGCATGAAGTCATTAAAAGTCTCTGCAATGTTTCCTTTGGTTTGGTTGCAGGCATTGCTTGCCACGCTGTTGCCTTTTCTAGGTTCACTGAAAATAGCTGGAAGGCTTCCATTTCCAGCCATGCTGTTTCAAATCATGCTTGCCAGGAGTTCCGATACATTGTCACACCCAGGATAGTCCATGATGTTCACTACAAATTTCAATTCTGCATTAAAATAAGTGTGGAATCCCTCCAGACTAAACAATGGGATTTAATATTATTCCGCAGTATGTCACTTAGGATTTCAGTAGTTTTATTACTTGAATATAGCAACGTTCAAAGCCTGTGTTCAGAAAATGCATAGGAATAAATTCAATTACTGAAGCATATAGTTTAATAGGCAAATCATTGTTCCCAGAATGATTATACACATGATGACAGTGATATTAATTATTATGACACTTAGTATGAATCGGTAAGTTATATAAATATGCATAAGGAAGCATTTGAAATGCAGATTGTAACTTGAAATGAGAATTTATTGTATTATTAATGGATTTCAATTGAGACCAATTGTTGGGAGTTACAAAGAGAGTAAACAATATATTAAAGTCTGGCAGCATATTCTTCATTAGGGGATAATTGATTATCTATTGATCTGATTAATATTCATCAAAAACAGCATGCCAGAAAATTCAAGACATAACTTTAATGATGAAGGGAAGAAAAACATTGTATTAATTCTGCTATTAGAATTCAACTGAGAATAACAACTTCTACAGAACACAGCAAAATGTCTCAGGTGTTTTCTTAGAGAAGATTCAGCTGTACTCTTATATCCCCAGCATCCGAACAGCGATATTGCACAAAAATTAAAAAATCTGGCCTAAAAGTTGATTTGTAAGAAGCATGTTCATTTTGTACTGAAATTGAGAGTGATTTATTCAGGTTCTAAATCATCGGAATGAGATTCACATTCAAGATAGAGTGGGAAACTAAATTAAAATTGATGAGCTAAGCATTTCTGATAATGGGGAAAAAACTTTAGAAATGAGCAAAGAATACCTCAAGAGAAAATAGAATACGATCCCCAACACTGCTGCCCAAAATCTCTCAATAATGATAAGGTTTATTGTTGTATACATTGTACAATGCACATAGCCTGATGGCCTTCCTTACTTGTTGCAGTTGAACAGGTACTTTGTAAACCAAGATGTTAATATCCATAAACTGAATTTAAAAGAGACCACAAATGCTAGAAAACAAGTGACTTTGCCATTGTACAGACAGTCTTTTTTGTGGTGACTGAACAATGCCTGATCAGTGTAACAAGGGGAGGTTGGAGAACACAGTCCAGTCCAGGCCCTTTGGCCTTCAATGTTGTGCCAACCCATATATTCCTTTTTTAAAAAAAGTACTAAACCCTCCCTACCCCATAATCCTCTATTTTCCTTTCAACCTTGTGCATGTCTAAGAGTCTTAAATGTCCCCAATGTTTCAGCCTCCACCACCATCAACCACAAGGCATTGCAGCTGTGGCAGATTAACCATTTGGCTGAGTAGGCTGAAGCCTTGGGTCTTGGGGAAGATAGGGGGGCCGTCAAACAGTAATAGAAATAAGAGATATTCTTTAATGATGCCAAAAGGAACTAAGCCACAATTATTAAAAGTATTTTAAAAATGCAAAAATCTGTAGCTTTCAACACTGCTGTCGATTGGTTTTCACTTTTTCACTGAAATCACAAGAACAATGGACCTGCTCGGTGGCAGCAGCTCAATGCAGGATCAATGGACGTCTTTGTCACCCATAATCCCTGGTGGCTATGTTTTCCTGGCAGAGCAGTTCCAGCTACATGGAGTTTTATGGGTAATGAAGATGGCCATTGATCCTACATTGAGCTCCCAGCCACATTCCAGCCACACGCACTACAGGGGCCCTCCGAATGGCTGTGTCCCCTCCTCTCCGCACTTCCCATTGGCTGGTCCGGCTCTGAGCTCGCTTTCAATTGGCCTGCTGCCCCGTCAATTGTCAGGGGGCTGGTAATGTTTAAACGTGTTTCTTTTGTGCTATGATAACTTCCTCAAATGTTAGCGTTTTTGCAAAGAAGATTTCAGTTCTGAATTTTACTGTTACTGTCGACGATCATTTGGATCAATGTGAAATTACAAAGGTCAATAGTGGAAATGCAACTCGAAAGGTCTACATTTAAAAATGCATGTAATGGGATTTTAAAAATTAAAATATTGCTTGAAAGTTCAAATCTGACCGACATGCAAAAGGTTTTTTTTAAGTAGAAGAAAAATTTGCAAGATTAGTAGGAAACACGATGTGGTGGCGAATCCAATCCCAGGCCAGGCCTCCATGTTGGTCGTGGGCTTTGCCACCATGCACCTCTTTAATTTTGGCCCCAAGGGCAGCAGTAGCTCTGTGCAGTGCAATGGAGAACCCTTGCACAGGGTCCAGGACATTAAGACTACTCTGGAGCCTGGGACCCTCCCTGTGATAGCAAAGAAAAAGGATTCAGAGCACAATAGAGACGGTGTCTAACCCATCAAGGAACTGGAAACTGAAAAGGTAGCTCCTTATTTCATTTCCGTGGTCTTGCTTGCTGTTGGATTTTCATTTGCAAATGAAAACAGTATGAATAATGCAAGAGTAATCACTAGTGGTGCAGCGAGGGGTGAAGCAACCATCTCCCTACCTTTTCAGCCGGGTAGCATTCTCAACCCCACAGCCCTCCCACACCACATATTTTTGAACTGTGGGACCACGACATTTGCTGAGGCCTCACAGTTCAAAGGCAGGCACCACTGATCTGCCCTGCCGTCTCCTTGTGTGTGCTCCCTGCTGATTGGGATATCAGCTGGCGTGGATCACATGCCGCACCTGCATGAATCATGTGAACACAAGGCGCAAAAAGAATTCTATGTTTGAGCAGTAAGTTGGACAGGGAGGGAGAGCTCGAGAGGCAAGATCCGCAAGTAATATATTTGTTTTATTTAAAAACTGAATTGATTTGCAAATTGTGCTCTACAGATCAGGTAGTCCAATGGGAGGCCTGGCAGACAGAAATGCCAGTCACTGGCAATAAATCGTACTTTGCTGGAATTAAATATATTTTGCCGCTCTTTTCATGAATTACAATTTTTGATTTTTTCTCAGAAATGGAACATTTTATTTTGTATAAAGTGCAATGATGAAGATAATTACAATGGTTATGCTTGTGTGTTATGTTTCTGCTACAATTTGAAAACACTTCCGTAATAACATGTGAAAGATGATGGTTCTATTGAGGCTCTGGCAGTATCACGGTTTGATGTGGGGCCGCTGCTCAACCCCTTCCCCACCCATTCATTCCTCCTTCCCCTTCCAACATCCCCCACGCCCTCCCACCCCCGCATTCATGGGGTTCGGATTTAGCCCGAGTCATTTACAGGGTTCCAATTGCTTGGTTCCATCAAGGTTAAGCTGATTACAAAGACCAATGGCCCAAGGACAAGCACAAAGAGATTTAAATTGGCCAACAGCAAGGTGAGCACTAATGGGTGGGGAGAGACCAAACCTTAATTGCCCGGAGGTGTCTTCCCACCAGTTAGTGGGCAGTGTTGTCACATGACAGCCACGACCTTTCGTAATACAGTGGTGAAATGGTAATTCTTCAGATTATAGTATATTACTCTTTTCCTACACCAACATGTTTTTAATTCACATTTTAAAGATGATGCATGCTTTTAATTCACATTTTCCAGTGAAACAAGAGTGTTTATAGCAGTGGTTCTCAACCATTTTCTTTCTACTCACAAACCACCTTCAGTAATCTCTATGCCATAGATGCTCTGTGATTAGTAAGGGATTGCTTAAGGTGGTCTGTGGGTGGAAAGAAAAAGTTTGAAAACCAGTGTTTTAATCGTACTTACTTGACTCGTTATGTCCACAGTTTCATAACTCCAGAGAAATTGGGCCAATGACAATTTTTCTCAAGCAAAATATTTCAGTAACAATTGGGTCTAGAGCAGTGATTCTCAACCTTCCCTTCCCACTCACATTCCACCTTAAGCAATCCCTTACTAATCACAGAGCAGCAATGGCATAGAGATGACTTAATGAGGTCTGTGAGTGGAAAGAAAAAGGTTGAGAACCACTGGTTTACAGTGAGCATTGGAAAGAGTGGCCCATTGAATTTGAAGGGAGTGTGATGGAAACAGGACCCCCGTGAATTTCAAGTGAGTGCAAGTAATAGGGCCATGGTTTAGTTCCCAGTTAGTCAAGGAAACATGTGAATGCCATCCTCAAAGAATTATGATGGAGTCCTGTCAGAGTCTCTTTCCAAACATATGCCAAACGCTTAGCAGTTTGGGAATTTTGTCACTCTTGTGAATAGCAAGGGAACTAACTTCACACAGGAGACTGCAGATACTGTAATCTACATGGAATTTCAATTTACTGGATGAACTCAGCAGGTGAAACATCAGTGGAAGAAAAATCATGGTTGACGTTTCCAGCTAAAACTCTATCAAAAGACTCAAGCCTTAACACAGAAAGATCTTGTACTCTTTCAGTGGGTAAACTGATTATCAAAGGAGCCTGGATTTAATAAGAACAAATGCAAAAGATTATTTGAAGCCCCCAGCTCCATTTTTGCTTTGAAATTGTTTTTTAATTCGCTGTTTTTGGTTTATTTTATTTCTCAAAATTCCATTACATGCATGTGATTTTAAAAGTTATACTTTGAGTAAATTATCCACCCTCTTAAATTGCAAAGTGTGCCAAAGATAGAGCCACACTGCTCGATTCTGGGGTGGTTGGGTATCGTTTGGAGTTAGTTGAAGGGGGATGATTGGTGGGGGGGAGGGTGTAGGTAGGATCAGTGAGGACAAAGCTATCAGGCGTCAGGAGTTATTTGGGGAAATGATGGATGGCTGAGGCTAGGATTGGTGGGCAAGGTGAGAATAGAGGCACTTCGCTTCAAGTGGTGTTCAGGCCATGTGCCCTGGCTGCCATACCCTAGATATGCCTATGCTTCCAACTGCTGAGAATTCAATCCCCCTATTAATTAAGCCCAGCATCCCATAGGCCTTCTTAATTATCCTATCAACCTGTTGTGGCAACCATGAGGGATGTATGGATTTGAAACTCAAGGTCCCTCTGCTCATCTACACTCTTAAGTAACCGACCATTAACCATATAACATCAGCCTTCTGGTTTGTCCTTCCAAAATGCATCACCTCAGACTTATCTGGATTAAAATCCATCTCCCACTTTGCTGCCCAACTCTGCATCCTGTTAATATCCTTGTGTATCCTTTGACAACTTTGAGCTCCACCTACAACTCCTCCAACCTTTGTGCCATCGGCAAACTCACTGACCCATCCTTCCACCTCTTCATCCAGTCCATTTATAAAAATCACAAAGTTGATTTGTTGGAGAGAAGCTCTTCTTCACCTGGAGGATCTGGCTTTCAGGCCTTCTGCCCTAAGGTGCATTGAGAAAAGATTGTACAGGGTAATGCTGGCTGCCTTCTTGAGGCAACAGCCCATAGAGATGTCTTCAATGGATTGAAATTCAGAGCCTGTGATGGACCTCACTATGTTTGCTCTCAGTTATGTCCCTCAACTGTGCCACAATTTGGGAATCGTTTATGGAACATAACAGAGAGGGCTTGCCTCAGACCTTCACCTCCTAAAAGGATAAAATGATAAGAAGACAAAATGACTTGATCCAATGTGTAAAAGTAGAGGACACCATTTTCTTGTTCATTTTCATTGTGTGATGACATAGTTTAATTGTTTTATTGTATTGTATATGTTGAACATTTAATGGGTTTGCAGGTGGGAAGGAGGAGGGAAGGTAGGGAGAAAAAGGGGGAGAAAATGCCACTGTGTATATTTAAGAGGAAAATTTTTATATGTATTTTGATTGATATGGTTCACAGTGTGAAAAATAAATTTAAAAAAAACTGTGCCTCAATTCTGATTTATTATACTCCCTGTTTTTGGATAAACAGAAATTTCCTCCAATTAAATACCAGAAAATACTTTTGGTACTTCATACAAACCCTACTCACTAACTAGTAACTCCATCCTTCTCTTTGATAATTGTCTGAGGCAGGACTAGAATTGACTTCAAACTGAATGGACTATCATATATCTGCTCCAATCCCAAGACAACTTGATGGCAAGGCCACACAGCTCTAAGGACCCAAGTTCCCTCTAATCTCTGGTACTGCCTGTCTGTGAGAAGTTGAAATGATCTTGTGAGATAATGAGTTGTGTCAACTGCCCCAGTTCCATCCCACATCACAAAGATGTGCGTAAAATTGCTGGAGGAACTAGCAGGTTGTGTAACATTTAGGCAATCGACATTTTGATCCTGAACCTGACTTCTGGAGTGCTAAATATAAGGCAGATGCTCGACTAATAAGGAAGAAAGGTAAGGAGATGCACACAGGCTAGCTAATCATAGATGGATGCAGAAGAAGAAATGGGAAGAGGACTGAGAAATTCTCTGATAGGAGAAGAAAGGAAAGAGGGTAGGGAGCTGGAGGAAGGTAGTCAGGGATATGGGGAAGAGAGAATGGTGGCTGGGGCACCACTGGAAATTAGAGGTCGATATTGATGTCGTCTGGTTGGAGACCACTGAGACAGACAGAATGTAAGGTGTTGTTCCTCCAATTTACACGTTGGTAGGTTAATTGACTTTGATAAATGTTCCCTGGTGTGTGGGTAAGGGCGGCAAGGTGGTGGGGGGGGGGAGGTGTTGATGAGAATGTGGGAGAAACTTTCAAATGAGATTACTGTAAATGGGTAATTGGTTCTCAGTTCGATGGGCTGAAGGGCCTGTATTCCAGAATCTGAATTTATTGTCATGAACTAGTCACAAAATGTGTTGTTTTTTGGCAGCTTCAGCATGTTAACATACACATAAACCACCTTACAACCATAAATAAAAATAGTGCACCAAACGTCAATGTCTTTAGTTCATTGTTGGCCAGACAGCGTTGTTGTCTATGCTGTCTGACACCAAGAGTAAACATACAGGAAAAAGAAAATGAATAAAACCTTCTTTCGATTACTAAAGCGGGTTCATTATAGGTAGAAATTAAGCAAAACTCTTTGCATTCATTAATTAACTATGCATCGATAGTCATGAACTAAGACCTAAACACCAGACTTGATAAATGATCCTGATATTTTTTTTAATTTAGATATTCAGCACAGTAACAGGTCATTTCAGCTTATGAGTCAGTGCCTCCCAATTTACACTCAATTGACCTACACCCTCTGTACATTTCAAACGGTGGGAGGGAACTGAATCCCATGGAGAAAACCCATGCAGATACTTGGAGAATGTACACACTTCTTACGTACAGCACAGGATTTGAACCCTGGTCCTGATCGTTGATGCTATAAAGCCATTGCAATAACCACTACACCAACCATATATGGTCTCTAACCACACCAGACTAGATAAAGATGCCAGATTTTACACCACAAGGAACATTTGTGGAACAGTGGTTCATTGCAACTATCTTCAGCTTCATTATTTCCTTAGAAAATACCTATTTCATTAAATTCCTTGAATATCAATTCCCCAGCTACCATGCTGGGATTAAAGAGAACTGCTTTCTCATTCAGTATTTGAATCAATACACAAATGTATCTCATTATAACAGGGATGAACATAGAATAAGGAAGAAGGTTGAAGACATTGCACAAAGATAGCCAAGATAATCTAACAAATTGAGAAAAGTATATGGGACATATACATATAATAAATTACTATAGCGATATACAATCATTATAAAATTATAAAGCCTTGACAAACAGACTGGTGAAATTTTGCCAAAATTAACAAATATAGATCAAACAGGTTTTGTGTAAAAGAGACAGTCTCCTGATAATGTAAGCAAATTGATTAGTGTAATTAATTTGGCATGAACGAGAAGCAATTTGAGTGTTGCTGTGGCCCTGTATTCACAAAAAAAAACATTTGATAGATTGGAATGGGATTTCTTATTTAAAGTGCTGAAAATATTTGAATTAGGGCAAATTTTTATAAATTAGATTAGAGCATTATATTATGAACCTAAATCCAAAGTTATAATTAATGGGCACATTTGTCGAGCATTCCCATTAACTAAATCTAGCAAACAAGTTTCCACTATTTCCGGCTCTCTTTATTTTGCAACAGAACCAATAGCAGAAATAATTCCATGTGATCCAGACATTAAGGGATTCAGAGTTAATCAGGAGGAATATAAGATTAATTCATTTGAAGGTGATGTATTGAAATATTTGATAGAGCCAGTAACTTCAGTACAGAAATTGTACTCGAAACTGGAAGATTATGGGAAAGTCTTGGGTTATAAAATAAAAGCAAAATGATGCTGCTTACATGTGGGAATATAGTCAATATCAAAGAAATACTTAATTTTAAATAGCCACTAAATATGATAAAAATATTTAGGGATTAAAACAGATCATTTAATTTGTATAAATTCTGTATATTGTTATCTCACCTTGCTTAAAAATGTTGAAGATTTGAACAGGCGAATGTGTCTGGCAATAACATCAGTTGGTAGAGTTAATTGTGTAAAAATGAATATATTTCCAAGAGTCCAATATCTTTTTCAGACACTGTCCATACCATTGCCTCAGATGCTTTTTCAGGAACTAAATAAACATGTCAGAAAATGTCTTTGGAAGGTAAGATGACTAGAGTCTCTAAAGAAAAATTAACATGGAAATATGAACAGGGAGGTTTACAACTCCCAAACTTAAAAAATTATTATTGGCAGCCCAGACTAAATTTCTTACCTCTCTATTCAAGGGAGAAGATGAGTCTTCATGGGTGAAAATATAATTGCATAAAGTGGGAGAGAAGGTAGCAGAGAATTTTACCTATAAATGGGACTCAAAATTAATATCTGGTGAGCAAAATAAATAACCAGATGGGGAACAAGGCAGGGGGGGGAATATCTCCAAAAAAAAACCCCTGACTCAAAATAGACTAATACCCATAACAATGGGTAATAAGGTTTTGGATACCTGGTCCCGAAAAGGAACCAGGTATGAGCAGGGGCAACTTATCATTTGAACGATTAAAAAAATAAATATGGTATTGCTAACAATACAATATTCTGCTATTTTCAGTTAAGAGCATATGTAAGAGATAAATTGAGCTTGACAAAATGCAGTGATGTGGAAACTCTGATTCGAAAGGAAAACAACTTCAGCAATGTATCTCTTTCTTCAAAGAGCTACCCCTAAACAAGGGCTGAATAAGTCCAGACATAGATGGGAATCAGAATGAAATATGAGTATTGGTGATCAAAGCTAGTCCTATTTATGTCAGGACTGTATGACAAACATAATAAATGTAAGATACATTACCAAAAATAATGGGTTTTATTTTCACACAGGGGAATTCACAAAAAAGCACAAATTTACACAGACTAACATACGCAGGCACTATATACTGAGAAAAAAGGGGGTTAACTTCTTCATCAACCACCACCCATAAGCGCAGTATACCCAGAAATGAGGATTTAACTTCTTCAGCACCCACAACCCATAGGCATGGTATACCACGTAATTAATGAGTACATACACATGAACCAGAACTCCAGTGTCGTCGTCGCATGGGAGTTCAGGAATGGTCACAACTAACGAACACATGCACAGCAATAATATACAAATAACTTCACACAGGGTGTGAATAAATCACTGCTAAATATTCTCAATTCCCAATTGGGAATGTAAGTGTTAAACACACAGTGTAATCAACTCTCTCTATCTCTAGCTGGCTAACAAACAGTAAATTAATTACAAATAACAAGTATATCAAATGATCCTGGTCTCCAGCATTGCCCATGTCTAAGGATCGGGAATAGGCTCATTTTATTCAGCCCTCCAGAACTGCCTGTGGCCTATAGCCTGGAGCTCAGTGAGGTTCTTCATGCAGCACCAAACAAAAAGTGAGAAAGAGATAGGGCTCAAGCCCAAAATGTCAGTTATATATTTTTAGCTTTGCTGCATAAAGGACACTGTTTGACCTGCTGAATTTCTCCAGCCTTGTGTTTTTACTTCAACCATGGTGTCTACTGATTTTTGTGTTTTACTTTTTACCAGGATGTTGCCTCGATTGGAAAATAAGTCATATGAGGCAAGGTTATTAAAGCCGGGACTTTTTCTTCTATTTATACCACACAGTAAGAGGCCATTTCAGCCCACAAGCCCATGCTGGCCAATTACACCCAATTAACCGACAGCCCCTAGTTCGTTTTGAATGGTGGGTGGAATCCAGAGTCCCCAGATAAAACCCATGCAGACGTGAGGAGAACCTGCAAACTCCTTACAGAAATCGCAGGATTAGAACCCTGATCCCGATTGCTAGTGCAGTAACAGTGTTGTGACAATTATGCCACCTCTTTGGAGCCCAGAAGGATGAGAGGAGACTTAATAGAGGTCTACAAGATTCTGAGAGGCATAGTTGTGGACAACCAGCACCTTGTTCCCAGGGCAGGAATAGCAAACACCAAGGGATATCTCTACAAAGTGAAGGGAGGAAAGATTAGGGGAGACATCATGGGTAAGTTTTTATGCAAAGTGTTGTGGGTGCCTGTAATGCATTGCTGGGCATGGTGGTGGAGGCTTAGATAGGCACATGGATGAAAAAAAAATAGAGGGTTACGAGGTAGGAAGGGTTTAGTATTTATTTTTGATAGGAATATATATATCGACACAATATCAAGGGCCGAAAGGTGTGTACTGAGCTGTAATGTTCTATGTTCAATATTCTAAGTATGCACTTGAATTAAATTTCAATGACTTGGAATTTGCTGCAATAAGCTTATGCAGTTTAGACAATTTTTTTTCTGGAGTGAAATGAAGCAATGAAGTGAAATTAAGGGGAGACGTCAGGCATACATTTTTTTACACAGCGAGTTGTGGATGCCTATAATCCATTGCCAGGAATAGTGGTGGAGGCTGGAACAGTAGAGGCATTTAAGAGACTCTTAGACAGGCACACGGATGAAAGAAAATAGAGGGTTGAGGTTTTCATTTTTTTTGGTAGGAATATTTAGGTTGGCACAACATTGAGGGCAGAAAGGCCTGTACTGTGCTGCAATGTTCTATGAAATGATTGACATTAAGATAAGAGGATGTGTCAGAATTTTTGAAAAGCGTATGGTCTCACAGTGCCTTATAAATCACATCCCTGCTCTTATATTCTATTTCTCTTGAAATGAAAGTTAACAGTGTATTTGCCTCCTTCACCACTGACTCAAACTGCAAGGTTACGTTCAGGGTATCCTCCAGAAGGACTCCCAGCTCCCTCTGCATCACAATTTTCTCCCCATTTAGAAAATAATCTGTTCGTCTATTTCTCAGGACTTGTTTTATCAAACTGTTTTTTTTCTCTGTAACACTATACTCAGCCTGTATGTTTTGTTTTGCATTACATGTTGTAACGGTGATTTGCCTTGCCTGGATAGTGAACAAAACAAAGATATTCACTGTATCTCAGTAAACGTGGCAAGAAACCCTTCAGTTCAGTTCAATTCTAATGTGAGGTACTTGCTGATGCAGTGTTCTGATAATGAAGCAGTCTGTGCCCATTTATTAGAACAACATAAAAACTTTCTGCACCTAGTCTGTCGACTGGACAGAGGATGTGGAGAGGCTGCAGAAGGATAGAGTTAAGTTAGGTGAATGGGCAAAGGTCTGGCAGATGGAGTATAACATTAGTAAATGTGAGGTCATCCACTTTGGTTGGAAAAATAGAAGAGCAGATTATTATTTAAATGATGAAAAACTGCAGCATGCTGTACTGCAGAAGAACTTGGAAGTGGTTCTGCATGAATTGCAAAAAATTGGGTTGCGGGTACAACAGGTTATTAAGAAGGCCAATGTTCCATTGGCCTTCATCGCTGGAGGAATTGAATTCAAGAGTAGAGAGGTCATGCTGCAACTGTAAGAGGTACTGGTGAGGCCGCACCTGGAGAACTGTGTATAGTTCTAGTCTTCATACTTGAGGAAGGATACTCTGGCCTTGGAGGCAGTCCAGAGGAGGTTCATCAGGTTGATCCCGGAGATGTGAGGCTGACCTTCGAAGAGAGACTCACTCGAATTCAGAAGAGTGAGAGGAGATCTTATAGAAACATAAAATTATGAAAGGGATGGATAAGATAGAAGCAGAAAAATTGTTTTTACTGGTAGGTGAGTCCAGAATTAGGGGACACAGCCTCAAGATTCAGGGGAGTAGATTTAAAACGGAGATGAGGAAAAACTCTTTTTCCCAGAGAGAAGAGAATCTGTGGAATTCTCTGCCCAGTGAAGTAGTTGAGGCGACTTCATTAAACCTATTTAAGGTTCAGTTCGATAGGTTTTTATATAAAAAAGGAATTAAGGGAAAAGGGGTTAAGGCAGGTAGATGGAGTTGAGTCAATGATCAGATCAGCAAAGACCCTATTGAATGTCAGAGCTGGCTCATCAGGCCGGATGGCCGACTCCTGCTACTATTTCCTATGTTTTTGTTCCTACCATCCTCTTTTGAAATGTGGCCCAAATTCCTTCAGTTCCAGTTCTAATCTTCAGAGAATGTGAACCTTGTCATAAATTCATTAACATGTAAAAATAGATTTGGTCTTGAAATTCTCCTGAAGATTTAGAAATCCAGTCATCCTTCAGCCTTGTAAATTTCAGCCAACGGGACCCCAGTATCTGTTATCCCCCCCTCATGTGTTAATTCTTGGAGTCCAGACATCATTCTGATAAACTGATGCCGCTCTCTCCCCAGCCAGTCTCTTCTTTGTGAGCGGTGTCCAAAATTTTGAGAGTTCCCAAGATCACAAAAGCAGAAACTAAGACTATTTAAGGATCTGAATGTTCATACTCTTGATTAATATTTAAATGCTATTCTGAAATTGCTCAGTTACATGCGTTATTTATGCCAGCTTTTCCATCATAATGAGACAAATAAACCGTTTAATTGCTTTCAGAATCAAGCTGCTGTTATCACAGGATTCTGCATGTTGCTTTGTTACTCCTTATTTTCCAATTTAGTTTAGTGTTTTTTACATTAAAGTGACAGGTTCAGTACTTAAACAGAATAATATACATTCTCACAGCTTGAGGAACTGTTTCAAAATGGAGACCTGGGTGACAACAGATGCTGGCATCTGGAGCAAAACCTAGTCTGCCAACAGAACTCAGTGAGTCGAGCAGCTTCTGTTGGGAAAGGATGCTGGCTGCTTTCCATTGGTGCTGCTTGAGTTAAAGTCCATTGAGAATTTAGTCGAAACTTCAGAATGTAGGATCTCAATGGCCGCTGGATCACAAATGGAGATGCAGAGGTCAAGGAGGTTTCAGGTCAGGATGAGTTTGCAAGGATTCATAGGGCTGAGCCCAGAGAAGCATTTCAAGGACAGATGTCACTTTTCATTTTGGCTCATTGAATATTGAATTGTTTATTCTCACAGGTAAGAGATACAGTGTGGCTCGGTATGACAGCAACACCATCAACAAATTTGCCGATGATACCACAGTAGTGGGTTGTATAAAGGAAGGGGATGAGTCAGCGTACAGGAGGGAGATTGAACACTTGGCAGAGTGGTGCACCAACAACAACCTCGCACCAAAACCAAGGAGCTGATTGCTGACTTCAGGAAGGAAAAGCCAGAGGTGTACGATGCAGTGATCATTGGGGGATCAGAGGTGGAGAGGGGGAGCAAATTTAAGTTCTTGGGAACCACTATCTCAGAGGATCTTTCCTGGACCCAACACACTAATGGCAACATGAAGAAAGCACGTCAGCACCTCCTCAGGAGTTTGTGGGGGTTTGGTATGACAGCAGAAACCCTGGCAAAGTTCTACAGATGTGTGGTGGAAAGTGTGCTGACCAGCTACACAGTCTGTAACGGGTATACCAATACCCCTGAATTTAAAGCTCTGCAAAAGTTAGTGGACACAGCCCAGGACATTACAGGCAAAGCCCTCCACACTATTGAAAACATCTGGAGAGAACGCTGCCATCAGAGAGCAGCAGCAATCATCAAAGACCCTCGCCACGCAACACACACTCGGTTCTCACTGCTAACAGGTTCAGGAGCAAACTGCTACCCTTCCACCATCAGACTCCTCCACACAAAATTCAATCAGGGATTCATTTAAGAACTCTTACTTGTGCATGTTATTGATTTAATTTATCTCTGTATTGTGCTGTCACAGGGTTAGGGTACTTTCCTTGCAACATGACAACACCATCAGACTCCTCCACACAAAATTCAATCAGGGATTAATTGGAGGACTTTTACTTGTGCACTTTATTGATCTTTTATCTCATCGTATTGCATAGTCTGTTTGTTTTCATTTCTTTATTTGTTTATTTGCACTACCAATAAGTGGTTAATCTGCCTCACCCAAAGGGAAAAAGGAATCTCAGGGTTGTAAGTGATGTTATGTATATACTCTGACAATAAGTCTAAAATCTGAATACAGTGAAAAGTTTTGGTTTGTGTGCTATCCAAGCAAGTCAACACATGCAGGCATAGCAGGTAGTGCAATAATGGAACAGATGGAAGGAGGAGGGGGAAGAGAACGCAATTGTGATGGGATAGATCTTTCCTTGAGGCAGTGGGAAGTGCGGACAGAGCCGATAGATGGGTGGCTGGTTTGTGTGATGGCATGTGCAGTGTTGACAACTCTCTGCAGTTTATTGTGGTCTTGGGCGCTGCAGATCCCTGTCACAAGCTGTTGTCAGACCTGGACTTAACATGGTTCATTCAACCCAGGACAGAGCAAAAGATTGAGGATTCTTTTTTATCTATTTACTTATTATACTAAAAAATAAAAATAATTGCTCAGATATTTCCCAGTCAGATGAGATTTAAAAAATACAAACGGTGCCCAGGCAATAACTCCATTTATATAAATTGCACCAGTAATGGGGAGTACACACCACTCTGAGAAGGTGAAGCAGAGGAGATTATACTTTAGGATGGTGACCACGGGTGGCAGATCAGCAAGAGGCTCTGTGGCTGAAGGACACATACATGACGGCAGGCGGTTGGTGATTCGAGACAAGGTACCCGCAACAAGCTGCGGGCTGTTGGCATCGGAAGTCAAGGGATTCACTCCAGGCTGCGGGCTTCTGGAGGCTGGCTCATCACTGGCTGAAGAGGTACCAGGTATTGGAACCAGGATGGAAGAGGGGGGCCGAGTGCAAGAAGAGCTCCCGCAGGGCCTCAGGCGCTGATTGTGTTGGAGGTTTGGATTTGGAACTCGGGTTGCCAATGGCTTGGACTGAAGCCTGTGTGGTTGCAGAGGCCGTGGGGGCATTGGAAGTGAATCCACGGACACTCTGTGATTCTGAAGGGACTCTCTTTTTATTCTCCATCTCTGATTGCAAGGGGCACTGGGTAATTTCTGCTGATGGCGTATCTTTGCCAGACTAAATGCAATTTTGTGTAATATTACATGACAATAAAAGAATCTTTAATCTTCAGTCTTTAAGTTTTGCTGGTAATGAACTAATCAGAGGTGCAAGCTGCAATGTTAAAACGTGCCCTCTGCTGGATATGTCTGAGAGTCTGTGTACAGTGTTGTCAGTGGTCAGAAGATGTTAGATTCACTTTCATGATTAAGTTCAGCAATTCACCACAAAGTCACAAGACAGCCAAAGGCTCAATATCACCAGAACTTTTCCTTCCCTTGGAACCGCCAACATTAATCACCAGTATTGAGGAAGACAGGAAGCAGAATATAATCTCAAGGTTGCATCAACAGGAGAGTTCTACATGAAGTGGAATTCATAACATCGGAGTATATAATGAAAGAAAGTTCAGATATATGGTGAATGTAACAGCAGACTCACTTGGGACAGTAGCTCTGATAAATATAAAAAAGGAAAGCAAAACAAAACACAATTTCCCCGCACCAAGTTCCCAGAAATAGCAAATTGTCAAAGGCAGATATTCTGTTTGCTTGGTACGGATTGACAGACAATGATTGATCAAGGCACTGGGGAAAGTGTCCTGTTCTGTGGTGAGGCCTGAGAGAGGAAGTGACACGCTTTGACTGAGTATCTAAAATGCAAGGGGCTCTGAAATTAGGAACTCCTCAAGACTTCACAGAAGTGTCACAAAACCTTGTCTTCTGTCTCCAACCAGATGGCATGAACATTGACTTCTAATTTCTGTTCACCTCTTCTCTCTGAGTCACTCTCTTTCCTGACCCCTCAGTCTCCTGTCCTCCAGATCCCCATCCAGTTCCCTTCCTTCTCCTATGAGAGAGATGCTCTCTTCTCCAATCACTTCTCTGAATTTTCCTCTTCTATCTTCTCCTCTGTGTCCTCTTACCTGTTAGCCTGCACTCCACCCCTGCCCCTTCCTCCCTCCTCTCCCCACCTGGTTTTGCTTATCCCTGATGAAGACTCATGTGATGAACAAGAGGGTGAGTTGTGTGAGGATGGGACCAAACGAGGATGGCAGAGAGAAATGTGTGCATGAAGGTAGCAGAGATCCTCAGTGAAAACTTTCCTTCTGCATTCAGTAGGATAAAGGACCTTGGGTATTGTGAAGATGAAATATTTGAGCATGTTAACACGAGGAAAGAGGATGTGTTGGAGCTTTTGAAAGGCATGAAGTGATGTCAGTCTCTGCGGGAAGTGAAGGAGGTGATTGCTGAGCCACAGCTGATGAACTTTGCATCGTCACTGGGGACAGGAGATGTACTGGAGGATTGGTGGGTTGCAAATGTTGTTCCCCTGGCCAAGAAAGGAAGTAGAGATAAACCAGGAAATTATAGACCAGTGCATCTTACTTCAGTGGTGGGCAAGTTGTGGAATAAGGTTCTAAGAGACAGGATTTACAAGCATTAAATAAGAATCAGGATTTATTGTCATGTCAAGTCGTGAAGTTCAGTGTTTTGCGGCAGCGTCACAGGGCGGACCTTCATATTATAACCATCTGATAATATTAGTATAAAAAAATAGAACTAATAGTGTAGGAAAAGTCAGATAGTGTCTTTGGTTCATTGGTCATTCAGGAATCTGATGGCAGCAGGGAAGAAGCTGTCCCTGTGCCGCTGGGGGCTCATCTTCAAGCTCCTGTACCTTTTTCCCGATGGTAGCAGAATGAAGAGGGAAGGGCCTGGTCTTTGAGGATAGAGGCTGCCTTTTTAAGACACTGCCTCGTGTAGATGTCCACGACGGAGTGGAATCTGGTGCCTGTGATATAGCAGGCTGAGTAAACATCCCTCTGGAGTTTTTCGTTTTGCTGAGAGTTGGCGCCTCCACATGAGACACTGATGCAACCAGCTAGTATACTATCCATAGTACAGCTATAGAGTTTTTCAAGAGACTTCATTGACATACTGAACCTCCTCAAGCACCTCACAAAATATAGCTGCTGGTAAACCTTCTTCATGATTGCATCAACATGGAGGCTCCAGAACAGATCCTCGGAGATGTTGACACCCAGGAATTTGAAGTTCTTGACCCTCTCCGCTATTGAGCCCTTGATGAGGACTGGGTCATGCTCCACTGACTCCTTCCTGAAGTCCACAATGTTCAATTAACGTTGAGCTCAAGGCTGCAGTTGTGACAGTATTCAAAGAACTGCTCTACCTTCTCCTGTACCCATCCTCATTGCCGTTTGTGATTCTGCCAACAACTGAGGTGTCATCGGAAAACTTATAGATGGCATTGGAACTGTGCCTGGCCCCATGGTCATGGGTGTATAATGAGTAGAGCAGTGGGCTAAGCAGACATCCTTGGTGTGCACCTGTGCTGATAATCAGTGAGGAGGAGATGTTGTAGATCACTTTCCAAGTTCTAGTATTTCCCAATTTCAAAACGCATCATGTTTAAGGAAACATGAGGATAACATTCTGAATTATTATCTTATTAATCCAATAAACCAAACTTTATAGATGCAGTTTTAAGTAGCTTTAATTCACTGATGAAACCGATAAACGTTTTTCATAACTTTGCACTGAGATTTTCAAAACAATGAATAAACAAAGCAGACTGTGTAATGATATAACCATATTCAACTTCAAACAGATACATGACAAAATAAGACAAATTAAGATGAGTTCAAAAAGTATCTCGAGCTTATGTCCCCTTCATAATTCTTCAAAGAATGAGATTCAAGCTCTTGGTCCACTCAGATATTACAACATATGCTGTCATGGTCACTATGGTAACACTACAAACAATATTTTTTTCTTAAAGGGATAGGCACAAAATTAACTACAAATCAAAAACACAAGGTTTTAACCTTTACTGAAGTTGTTTCCAATTTGTATTGACTGTGTGAAGCATAATCTGATTTGGGATAATGAGCACAACCTTGTTAAGGAAGGTCATGTTCACAAGCCTAATTGAATTCTTTGAAGATGGAACTAAGCACATTGATGAAGTTAGTGTGGTGAATGTAGTGTACATATGTTTCAATAAGCCATTTGATAAGGTTTCGCATGCAATGCTGATTCAGAAAGTAAGGAGGCATTGTTTTGTGGATGCGGAAATGGTTTACCCATAGAGGGCGGTTGTAGATAGTTTGCATACTGATTTGCTCCTCTAATTCACTCTGACTATTGGGCAGTCTACAATACAACCCTTTCAGTGAGGTCACAACTTCCCTATTCCTCAGATCCACACATACGGCCTCTGAAGACGAGCACAGCTGCGAAATTTTCCTAGATGATCAAAGCTGCTCCTCCCCCTTTTATCCCTCCCTCACTATCACATCTGAAACAATGGAACCCCAGAACACTGAGGCCACAATCCAAAGACTCATGATGAAGCTACAATGTTATGACTTTGAATTAGTGTACATATCAGGGAAACTTATCGGGTTAGCTGACGGATTGTCCAGGGCAACAACCCAGAATGAAGCACACAATAAGATTTCCACAGAGACAGGTTTAAATCTCCACGTGAACCTGATCACTGAATCTCTTCCCATATCTGATCTAAAATCCAAGTAGATCACAGCTGAAACAGAAAAGGACACAGTTCTACAGAAGATCATCAATGAAAGATGGCCTAGAGATGAGTGTCAGTGATACTACAACATCAGAGCTGAAATGAGCTTCTACTCAGGCAGAGCAGAATTATTATTCCTTAATCACTGTGATAACTAACTTACCAGCGGAACCATGGCAGGAAGTTGAGACTGATCTCTTCCATCTGTTACTTGCTGGTTATTGACTATATATTGAAGTATCCGAGATGGTGTTGCTTCCCAACATGTCTGCTGCTCATGTGATCAAATATTTGATATCAATTTTTTCAAGACATGTAATTCCTCAAATCATCTACTGTGACAATAGACCACACTACAGTTGTAGAGAGTTCTGGAAATTTGCAGAAGAGATTGATTTTTGACATATGATTTAAGTCCTCTGCAACCCCAGTCAAACGGTAAAGCAGAGAAAGGAGTTCACACAGTTAAAGAGCTGCTCAAGAAAGCAGAAGACAGTGGCTCAGATGCTATTCTGCTGAGTTACAGAGCTTCACCACTTCAACATGGCATATCACCCGCTGAAAACAGTCTATGTCCCATCAGGAGCTCAGCAGGTGACATGCCATGTTCAAGTGACACAAGCAAGAACCGAGATGTTGAACGGAAACAAAACCATCAGCAAAGGAGTCAAAAAACAGACTATGACCAGTCAGCAAGAAGCTTAGGGCCACTGGCACAACATGACATGGAGAGACTCAGAGATTCCAATGCTTGGGACAAGAAGGCCACTGTTCTGCAGGAGGTAAATCAAGATCCTACACTCTCAGATCAGAGAATGGTTGGATACTGAGGAGGAATCGAAAGAGCCTGCTGAAAATGCTGGTGACATTGCAAGAACAGACAAATACAGAAGATCCAGCCTGCACAGCAACAGAGGAAACACCACCAGTGCTAGACAGTAGTGGACCAGCAGGGCCGACACAAGCACCTGTGTTGAAAAGATCCACATGGGTTATCAAAGCACCTGATAGACTGAATCTGTAAAAGAAAAAGGGACCTTGGGGTTCAAATCCATACATTCCTCAAGGTCACCACACAGGTTGATAGGTAGATAAAAGGCCTATGGGATACTGGAATTCATTAATAAGGGGATTGAATTCTGGAGTAGAGACGGCTTGTTACACTCTATATGGTAAGACAAGACCACACTTGGAGTATTGTGTTCAGTTCTCACCACCTCATTATAGGAAGGATGTGGAAGATAGGGAGAAGGTGCAATGGAAATTTACCAGACTGTTGTCTGGATTGGGAAACAAGTTTTACGAAGCAAGGTTATGAGATCTGAGACTTTTCTATCTCGAGTATCGAAGGATGAGAGGAGACTTCATAGAAGTCTACAAGATTATGAGAGGCAGAGATAGGGTGGACAGCCAGCAACTGTTTCCCAGAGCAGGACCAGCAGACACCAGAGGATATGTGTGCAAAGATAAGGGATGGAAGTTTAGCGGGAGACATCATTTTTTTTTATATATACACACAGAGAGTTGTGGGTGCCTGGAATGCCCTGCTGCAGATTATGGTGGAAGCTGAAACATTGGAGGCATTTAAGAAACTCTTAGATGGACACATGGATGAAAGAAAAGTAGAGAGTTATGGAACAGTGAGGGTTTAGTAAACTTTTATAAGAAGGGATGTATGGGTTGGCACAACATTGAGGGCTGAAGGGCCTGTATTGTGTTGTATTGTTCTATGTTATATATGACTTCACACTGAAAAAAAGTTTATGCTGCTGATATTTGTGTTTATATTGGTGTTTAACTTTAAATTGAAATGAATTCTGCATTAGTGTATCATGCTGCTAGATTGAACATCTTAAGGAAAGGGGATGTGGTGATACTTCTGAGCACTAGAGGGAGTTGGAAATGAATGCTGAACCTTGGGATAGATACAAAAAAATGATTGTGAGTTGTTAAATAAATATTGCCAATATAAAAGAACCCAAGTTTCTTTATTACTTAAAAGGAACCTCACACACCCTTAACCCATGTCCTCTAGTTCTTCTCTCATCCAACCTCAAAGGAAAAAGATCTGCTATACCCCCCATCATTTTGTATACCTCAATCAAATCTCCCCTAATTCTCCAATGCTCCAGTTTCTCTTTTTGGCAAGGTAATATTGAACAATGTTGCACAAGCTACTTTACCACATTTTACAAGTTTAAACCCGAAGATTGTGCACTCCAATAACTTGCAAAACATTTTATGAACTGGAAGAAAGATTTACAAGTTTGGAAGAAAATATTCTGTCAAGATTCATGAGGTGGTTTGTTGTAAGAGCTTTCAAGTCAAATGTCCAGGGTTTATTATCAACCAACAATATTACTGCCAGTGTTTGTCACATCACTTTCAATTCTAAATGTTATTTAGCTGCTCCATGTTGCAAAATGCTGAATGGTAATTCTCAACTAATTTGTGACCTGATTCAACCACACCCACCCTCCATATAGCATGGAGTTAGGAATGAATCGACCTCCCACTTCAGATATTGACCTCCCTGCTCGACAACATGCATATGTATTCAGAACCCAATGTACATGTGCATAACTAAAATTCATGCATTATAATCATCCCTTCAGCAGTTCACCCCCTAAGCAGACAAGCTTCTTGTGAATAATCACTACTTCAGTAAAAAGGACATGCTAATTCCTCCCTCTCACCTGAGGAACCAGTGTAGAAGGTGCAGTGGGTCGAGCTTTTGTTCAATACCCAAGTTCGATTCTAATGTGTGTGGAGTTTGCACATGCTCCCTATGACCGTCTGGGCATCCTCAAGGTGGTCCAGTTTCCTTCCTTTACACATCCTAAGCAGATGGCTTGGTTAATTTGCAACTGTAAATTTCCCCAGTATGGAGGTGAGTGGAGGAGAGTGGGGCTAAAATAAATTTGTAAGTAGTTGCCTAATAGGCAGCAGTAGGAGGGCTGAATGTTCTGTTTTCAAGCTATACTCTCCTCTCTCTCTCTCTCTCTCTCTCTCTCTCTCTCTCTCTCTCTCTCTCTCTCTCTCTCTCCCTCCCTCCCTCCCCCCATGAAGTGGTTTAAGTTGAGGGAGTTGGGAAAGAGGCTGAAGAGCAAGGCCTCCCAGGTGGCAATCTCAGGATTTTTCCCCAATCCATGAGCTGCGGAAGGTCAGAACAGGAAGAAAGTACAGGCAAAGGTATGGCTGAAGAGATGGGTGCAGGGGATAAGGGGTGACCTGGACGTATGGCACCTGAACTCAAGGGGAACGAATATCCAGGCAGGGTGTTCTGTTAATGCTGTTCGGGGAGGGGTTGCACTAGATTTTCAAGGGGATGGGAACCAAAGTGAGGGCAGAGAAAGAGGCAGTTGACACACAAGTAGAGACAGCTGATAGGGAGTTTGTGTGGAAGGGCAGGCAGATGGGGCAAAATTGCAGCTAGTGGGATGAGTTGCAATGGAACGGGAACAAAGAGTCAAATGTAACAAATAAAGGGCTAAAGGTATTGTATTTAAAAGCACGCAGCATAAGAAATAAAGTGGACGTTGTACAGTCACACATTGGCAGGTATGATGTTGCAGCCATCACAGAGTCGTGGCTAAAGGATGGATGACACTGGGTACTTAATGTTCAAGAATATAGAGCATATTGAAAGGATAGGTAGGTAGGGAGAGAGCTGGTGTGTTCATAAGGAACAATATTAATCTATTAGAAAGGCAAAATAGGATCAGAAGATATAGAATCATTTTGCAGGCTGAGTTAAGAAATGGCAAAGGTAAAAAGACACAGTTGGCAATTATATACAGATCCCCAACCAATAGCTGGGATGTGGAAAACAAATTACAGAAGCAAAGAGAAAAAGTGTGTAAGAAGGGCAATGTTATGGTAGTCATTGAGGATTTTAACATGCAAATAGATTCGGAAAACCAGGTTGGGATTGGATCTCATGAGAAAGAATCTGTAGAAAGCCTACAAAATGCCACGAGGGGATCAGCTGTACTGATTGGGTGTTGTGTAATACACCAGAGATTGATTAGAGAGATTAGAGAGTTTAGAGTAAAGGAACCAGTAGGAGGCGGAGATCAGAATAGCTTGAGTTCAATTTGAGATATAACAAGATGTGTCGGTATTTGAGTGGAGTAAAGGGAATTGCAGAGGCAAGAGAGAGGAACTGGCTAAAGTAGATTGGAAGGGGACACTGGTAGGGAAGATGGCAGAGCAGCAATGGATGGAATTTCTGCAAGAAATGGATAATGTGCAGGATAAATGCATTCCTAAACAGAGAAAATTTTTGAATGCAGAAATGTCACAACTGTGGCTGACAAGGGAAATCAAAGCCAGTGTAAAAGCAAAAGGGTGGGCATGCAAGGAAGCAAAAATTAGTGGGAAGATAGAGAATTGGGAAGATTTTTTTAAAAAACTTGGTCTTGGTCACTAAAAAAACTCACAAGGGAAACGATGAAGTATGAAAGTAGGCTGGCAAATAATATCAGTGAGGATACAAAATCTTCAAGTATATAAAGAGTAAAAGAGGGGTGAGAATAGATATAGGACCACTAAAACTGACCATAAAACCATAAAACAAAAGAACATTACAGCACAAAAAAACAGGCCCTTCAGTCTATGCTGAACTATTAACTGCCTAGTGCCACTGACCATACTGCCACTTTCATGTCTTTCTCATCCATGTACCTGTCCAAATTTTTCTTAAATGTTAAAATTAAGCCTGTATTCACCGCTTCAGTTGACAGCTCGTTCCATACTCCCATCACTCTCTGTGTGAAAAAGTTCCCCTTAAACATCTCCCCTTTCTCCCTTGGCCCTTTGGGCTCCAGCCCTTTTTAACCTTTCATAATGTATACCAATACCATGGGTAAACCTTTACAATACGAACACCAGTACAAACCAGCTGGTGATTGAGTATAAAACCAGTCCTAGAAAACTGGGCACAGGGTATATGTGCTTGTTGATTGTCCCTGAAAACCAGGACACAAAGTACAAGGGGTTAACCCATGTCCTCTGGTTTGTATCTCATTGAACCTGAGTGTAAATAGCTTACTTGCATTTACTCTCTCTCTCTCTACCCCTCATAATTTTGTACACCTCCATCAAATCTCCCCTCATTCTTCTATGCTCCAGCAAATAAAGTCCTAACTTGTTTAACTTTTCCCTATAACTTAGTTCCTGAAGTCCAGGCAACATCCTAGTAAATCTCTGCACTCTTTTCATTTTATTGATAACCTTCCTGTAGTTAGCTGATGAAAACTGCACACAATACTCCGAATTTGGCCTCACTAATGTCTATACAACTTTACCACAACATCTCAACTCCTCATCTCAATACTCTGATTGATGAAGCCCAATATACCAAAGCTCTACTTACAACCCTATCTACCTTGACACTACTTTCAGGGAATTATGTATCTGTATTCCCAAATCCCTCTTTTCTATCACACTCCTCAGTTCTCTACCATTTATTACGTATGTCCTACCTTGGATTGTCTTTCCAAAATGCTACACTTCACACTTGTCTGCATTAAATTCCATTTACCACTTTTCAGTCCATTTTTCCATCTGGTCCTTATCTCTCTGCAAGCTTTGAAAGCCTTCCTCACTGTACAATATGCCTGCACTACACTGGAGAAATAATAATGGCAGACAAGGAGATGGCAGATGAACTAACTGATGCTAGCAGTGTGCCAGGTGTTGAAGGGTATTGGGGAAGGAAGGTGAGTGCACTTACCATTTCAAAGGACAAGGTGTTCAGGAAGCTGAATGGTATAAGGGTGGATAAGCCTCCCGGACCAGATGGATTCACCCTCAGGTCCTGAGAGAAGTAACGGTAGAGATTGTGGAAGCATTGGCAATGATTGTTGGCCCTGATGACTGGAGAATCGCAAATGTCACCCCACTATTCAAGAAGGAAGGGAGGCATCAGAAAGGAAATTATAGATCAGTTAGCCTGACAACAGTGGTTGGCTAGATGTTGGAGTTGATTGTCAAGTATGAGATTAAGGAGATAAGAGTCCATGGTATTACAGGAAACATACTAGTGTGGGTCGAGCATTGGCTGATTGGCAGGAAGCAGAGAGTTGGAAAACAGTGATCATATTCTGATTGGCTGCCAGTTACTCGTGATGTTCCACAGGGGTCAGTGTTGGGGCCACTTATTTTTAATGTTGTATATTAGTGATCTGGATTATGGAATGAATGGCTTTGTGGCCAAGTTTTGCAGATGATACGAAGGTAGGTGGAGGAGCAGGTAGTGTGGAGGAAGACTGCAGATGAACTTAGAATAGGAGAAAGGGCACAAAAGTGGCAAATTAAATATAATGTCAATAAGTGTACGGTCATGCACTTTCGTAGAAAAAATAAGCAGGTTTTAGACTTTTTTAAATAGGGAGAAAATTGAAAATCCCCAGATGCAAAGGGGCTCAGGAATCCTCATGTAGGATAGTCTGAAGGTAAACTTAAAATTTGAGACAGTGGTGAAGAAGGCAAATGCAGTGCTGGTGCTTATTTCAAAAGAAATCAAATTAAAGAGCAGGGATGTGATGTTGAGGCTTTATAAGGCACTGGGAATATTGTGAAGAATTTTGGGCTCCTCATTTAGTTAAGTATGTGCTGACGTTGCAGAGGGTTCAGATGAGGTGAACAAGGATGATTCCAGGAATGAAAGAGTTATCATATGAGGCGTTTGACAGCTTTTGGCCTGTACTTGTTTGGAATTTAGGAGAATGAGGTGGGAATCTCATTGAAACATGTTGTATGTTGAACAGCATGGAAAGAGTAGATGTAAAAAGGTTGTTTCCCTTGATGGAAGAGTCTAGAACAGGAGGGCACAACTTGAAGACTGAAAGGAGTCAACTTAGAAGAGAGATGCATCAGAATTTCTTCTGCCAGAGGGTGGTAAATCTATGGAATTTGATGCCACTGGTGGTTGTTGAGGCCAGGTCATTGAGTGTATGATAGATTCTTGATTAGCCAGGACATCAAAGTTTATGGGGAGAAGTCCAGGCAGTCGGGTTGAGTAGGATAATAGATCAGCTCATGATTAAATGGCAGGGCAGACTCGATGGGCGCAACAGCATATTTCTGTACTGATGTCTTATGGGCAAAGTTGCCATGAATAGACCTGATTTGTCTGTTATGTTCAAATGCCCACCCAGTTTGACCACTGTCAAGACCAAGCTTGTATTTGGTTTTTGTCATGTGGTTCTCTGTGAATTTCTAAATCCAAAATGTAGCAGCCTGGTGACTTTTTGCAATGTCTTGATAGCATGCAAAACTAAGCTCAGATCACATGTCAATAACCAATACATTAATTAAGCTACTACCTCTACCAAAGTGTCTGTATCTGGGTGGGGAACAGGTCACAGGAATGCTGTGAAAGAGAATTGTCAATATGGAGAGATCTCCTGCTGTGTGGAGGAATTGTGATCATGTTTCTGATGGAGCCTTGGCTGAGGGCTTGGTGGGAGATTAAACACACTGTGAGGCATGTTGCACCATCTCCCCCTCCCTTGATAACCCAGTAATTTTGAGGTTAGATGGTGGATGACAGCTTTTCAGGCTTGTAAACAGATCAAAGACGTTACATCATGACTCACCAAGAACACGTTGAATGTGACAAAGACTGTTCAGCACTCCAACAAGCTACTGATAGCAGTGGAATGCAGCAAGCTGTCGGGAAGCAGAGTAAATCTGTTAACCAACGGAGTATGATTTTGTTTGGACACTGACTTGCTTTTTAACCCTCAATATCATCAAATCCTAGGATCTGATTGTAGACTTTGGGAGGTGTATGTCCAGTGGTCATTCGGGAAATCAGTGGTGGGGAGAGTGAACAACTTTAAATTCCTGAGAGTCACGATTTTGGAGGACCTTTCCTGGATCAAACATACTAATGTCATCGTGAACAAAGCACATCAGCACCTCTATGCCCTCTGGTGGTTCGGTATAGCATCAGAAATTCTGGCAAACTTCTGCCGATATGTAGTGGAAAGTGTGCTGACTGGCTGCATGGTAGGGGGACACCAATACCTCTGAGCGGAAAGCCCTGCGAAAGGTAGTGGACACAGCTCAGTACATCAGAGGCAAACCTCTCCCCACCATCGAGAAAATCTACGGGGGAAACGCTGCCATCAGAGAGTGGCAGCCATCATCAAGGATCCACATCACCCAGCACATCCTCTGTACAACACTTGCACCACCAGGTTCAGGAACAACTGCTCACCCTCCACCATCAGACTCCTAAACAACTTAATTAGAGTCATTTATGGACCCTTACTTTGCACATTACTTGTTACCGAATATTTTTTTCTGTATTTGTACAGTCAGTTTGATTACATTTCTTTTTTTGCTTTTATTTCTCTCTGTTGTATATGTATCTTTTTCTCCAGAATAAAATGGTGGTGCTTCCGGAACCGCTGTAAACAGCAGCACTACAGCTGGTGTGGACCCACGGAGAACGGGGACTGGAGATACAGCACTCCTCCGCAGGGTCCGACCACCCAGTATGACTGCTATCATCTCTGAAGAGGCCTTAACCAGCTTGTTAAAGCAGGCAATGATGGTTTATTTTGAAATTCTGTGACTGTGGCTTAACTCTAACCCTAATGTGGCATCTGGGCCAAAGATGTCAACAGCCTCGAGGGGGTGCAAAATCCAGGGCAGCAGAGGACTGGCATAGGGCCCCAGAAAACATGAGGCTACAGACTCACATCTCCAGATGTGGGTTCCATATGGGTTTGGAACAGACAGCAGCCCACAATTTGCTGTTGATTAGGTTGCAAACTCTGCACATCTGGAAATATTCACTCTTGCACCATTGTCACTCCGTGATCTACGATCCAATGCAGGGGTGAAGAATCCGGCCCAGTCACCTCTGAGAGAGGCAGAAGAAGCTCAGGCGAATCATCCCCATGTCTCCAAGGAGGGGGAAATCCACCAGTTCCCATTCCAGAGACGGGTGAACCCCTGAACCAGGGCAACACTCAAATTCCAACTGGAGTAAGGAAGAGAGAAATCATTCCCTACCATGAAAGGGAAGCTTAGCAGTAACTGCTGAGGAGATATCAGTATAATTCTGATGAAGTCCGAATTTTATCACCGCACCAACAGCAACAGTCAAGGTTATTCAACAACTAGATCCTGTGAGATGAAGCCAAAGAAAGGAGTCAGTTCTAACTGAGAAAGACTGCAGAGGAGGTCCAGAGACTGAAGCAAATGACAAAGGAACAGAGGATGCATCAAAGCTGCAGATCAGGAGTGTTGCAATGAGCAGTGAACAGGAAGCAGCTGCCGCCAGATCTGGGAGAAGTGAACAACCTCTCAATGACCATCCACTTCAATTTCACACACCACTGCCTTGCTGACATGTTTGCCCTTGGCTTCATTGAGACTACCTGCTAATTAGAGGAACAACATCTTGGTAGTCTCCAACCAGACAGAATTAATGTTGAACTTCTCCATTTTCCATGAACTATCTCTCTCTCTCTCTCTCTCTCTCTCTCTCCAGCTCCCCACCCCCTTCCCTCCTCCTAGCAGAGAGCTACCCATCTTCAAACTCTGCCCTCCCCATCACCTCTCAGCTTTATTCTTTCACCCTCCCACCTGTATCCATCTCTTACCTGTTGGCCTGTGCTCCTTCCCCTACCCCTTGCATCACCTCCCCCACTCCCCCCCCCACCCCACCCCACTGTTTTCCCAGATTCCTGATGAAGGGCTCAGACTCAACACCCTGTCTGCCTTTTAATTCCCATGGATGGACGCTGTGTGACCTGTTGAGTTTCCCCAGCATGTCTGTGCATCTTGCAAATGTATTCTGGAATAGATGCGGGTAACTGTTGTTGCTTGGAAACTTCTGCTGAATTTTCATGTTGAAAAGAAAACAGTTCATATCAAGAAATCATATAAATTCCATCAAAAATAATGCATTAAGTTTACTTATTTGAACATCAAGAGTATATGAACTACTATTGTATTGAACACTGAAACCAGGACACTCAAACAAATATAAAATACAAAAGGAAGGATAGAGAAACAGCTAATTCTGTCTCATGACAATGCCACAAGTTGGCATACCAGGCAGCCATCACCCTGTACAAATAGATAAAAAATATACAAGAGAAATAGGTTGTGAGGAAGGGAGAGCGAGATTGATGTGGAGTAGATGTACGTAGGTCAGTGAAACACTGTGGTCTAGAGGGCCTGTACTGTCCTCTCTAATGCTCTATGTTCTTTGCAGGTGAAATTCAGTAAGAGCAGCAGAGATCAAGGATCCGCACCACCCAGCACACACACTGTTCTCGCTGCTACCTTCAGCAAAGAGGTACAGGTAACAGGCATGACGTTCTTTAACTTTTGTTGACTGTAAGGCAGGCAGAGGGCCGCCACTATGTCCAGTGCCCCTCACAGAAACCTATGGCATCTGGTGTTCCTAGCTGGTCTCCCCTCAGAGTACTGCTTAGCTTCCGAGATCAGACTATCTCAGGCTATTAGGTGCCACAAGACTCGCACCACGAGATTCAGGAACAGCTGCTACCCCTGCTTTGAACTGGGATCCACTGGTCGGGTGCTGTGCTGATGGCTGGCCCTGTCTCCTGGCTCTGCCCCCGTTTGCTCACTTATAACCCTGGTTTCCTGCCTAAACCCAGAACCCTTCTGAAGACCACTCTGAGACCCTACCCTTAGTTATAAGCTAATAAAAGTGTTTATTCTCCCTCCAGTCGTGAGAGCTTTTATTCGTGCTACAACCTCTCCACTATCAGACCCTCTTCGACAAACTAATCAGACACTCTCATGCACTTTATTGTTTGTGCTTTTTTCTCTTCTCTGTATTGCTCAGTCAGTTGTTGACTAATGTTTATTTGTTTCCATGTGTACATTGTGTACAGTTTTATTTTGGACCACCAATTAGTGGTAATTCTACCTCGCCCGCAGGAAAAAGGATCTCAGGGTTGGATGTGATGTCATGTATGTACTCTGACAATAAATCTGAAATCTTTAAAATAAATCAGAATGTGTTGTTAAAGTAGAGAGATGGCAATATCAAGCTTGCAAGAGATTAAAGTCATCTTTCACCATGATGTGACAGAGACCAAGAGAATGTGACAAGGGAAACCTTGTTAAAAGGCACCAGCTACCACTGAGAAAAGGTCAGCTCTGCCAGAGCTGTTGTAATGGCAGCACTGCCATGGATGCAGACCTACGGGGAGCGGAGAGACAGCACTCCTCCACAGGGTCCTACTGCTGACTGGCTACATAGAGGTTTTAAACAGACTGTTAAGGGAGCCGATGGTATTTTATTTAAAATCATGCAACCACAGGTGGTTTTGGGCTCAAGACGGAGGCACCTCTTCTTGGCAGCAGGCACAAGGAATTGCAGACCCCGTGGGAGCAGATGACTGGAGAACACCAATAACAGAGAGAACATTCCCCCCCCCCCCCCACCCCATTGAGAGGGAGAAGCAGAACAGGCGACACTAAGGACATTGACCACGGTGGCGGACCGGCGAGGGGCTCTGCAGCTAAAGGACGCACACAGGAGGTGAGCTGTTTGCAAAGTGGCGGGGGGGGGGGGCAGGAACCCACACAGGCTGTGGGCTGCTGCTGCCTGGAGTTCAAAGGAATCGCACAAGGCTGCTCCTGCTGCTGGAGACTGGCTCAGGTGAGCCAGAGGTTGGAACAGGAATTAAGAGGGTGCTGAGGGCAAGGAGGCCTCCCAGAAGGCCCTGGTCGGCGAAGACTTCCTCATCGTGTCGGAGGGTTGCAATAGTTTGAACTGGACTGGAGTCTTGTGTAGCTGCAGAGGCTGAAGGTCACTGGAGGTGGATCTATGGAAAAGCAATAACTCTGAAGGGACTCTTGTTTGCTTCTCCTTCGCTGACTAAGGGGTACCGAGTAATGCTCATCTTTGTCTGCCTTATGAATGGCAATTTTGAGTAATATTGCAGTTGTTTCGTGACTTAACAATAAATTGTTTCTGAACTGACAGCATAATGCAACTCTAGCAACTGTAAGTTTATCATTGTCAATTTTTTTTAAATGGTAGTGCTGTAACGGCGGCACTGCCATTTGTTATGGACCAGGGGAGAGCAGGGAGCAGAGACACAATGCTCCTCTGCAGGGTCCAAGCACCTGGTTCTCATGCCAGCAGCTCCATTAAAACAGCCGGTAAAAGGAGCCAACGGTGCAACCATAGGGTCTGTGGCCAAGATGGTGGCACCTGTGCTATCAGCGACCTCAAGGTGTTGCTGACTCCATGGGAGCAACAGACCAGAAATGAGGATAAACATTCCCCCCCCCCCCCCCCGCTCACCTTTGAGAAGGAGAAACTCAGGAGAAGGCCTGACAGGACAGTAACCGCCCTAACCAACTAGCGAGGGTCTCAGCAGCCGATGGCGACTTGTGGTCAAAGGACCCACTCGGGCTGCAGGCTGCTGGAGACTGGCTCATGGGAACTGGAATTTAAGAGAGAGCTGAAGGGTCCCCGAAGGGCTGAAGGTTTCCTCATTGTAACGGAGGTTTGGATCTGGAGCTCAGTTTGTCAATGGATGGAACAGGGGTCTGTGCTCAGAGCGCTGGAGGTCAATCAATGGAGTCCCATTGATTCGGAAGGGACTCTCTTTTGCTTCTCTTTCTCTCACTGCAAGGGGCATCAAGAAATACCAATGCCAAATTTTGCCTTAAGGCAGACTACAGAGAAATTTGTGTAATATTAAATTTTCTGCTTTAATAATGCCAGTAGAAGAAACTTGAATCTTGAGTGATAATTTTAGCCTCAATTTTAACTTCAACTCTATATGAGAGAATGTTGTATTCAATTCTATGAATTGTTTCATTTATTTTCTTTGACAATTCGATCTTTCCCTCTCCAATGGCCATCCACACAAATATCTCCAGTCCCTCTCAGCCTGCATTAGCAGTGTTACTTGTGCAGGGTTAACTCTGATTCTGTCTCGCCCTTTGGTGATCGGTACTCTCCTCTCCTCCAAGGGCAGTGTCAGTCAACTGTCTTGGAGGAAAAGGTGGAAAGCAAATATTGACTGAGGCATTGGATGAAAATGAGATTGGAGATCATTAGCGGGCGAACAGGTAGAAGGCGAAAGGAATGTGAATAACAAGTGATGATTTTGCAGGGAGAATTATTTGCTGAAAAAGGCTGCAAGGTTGCAATAAAATGCAGGTTACAGTTGAGCTTCATGGGCGACGGCACTTGGATGACTGCTGCTCTCTGTGGATGCTCCCAGATTTCCTTGATCCATCCTCTAGTTTTTGCTTTTAGGTGCTTTTCTCTGTTCAATGAGGACTTTCAACCTGGGGAAGATTTACAGCCCCTGGAACTACTTCATTAGCAACAGGGGGCGAGGGCGAGGGCAAGGGCGAGGAGGAACAGAAACAGATATAGAAAAAGAGAAATTGTGAGAATAGAAATAGAGAAAAAAGATAGAGAGAAAGAGAATGCTAGAGATAGAGGGAGAGAGAGAGGCACCTGCCATTGTCCATTACATCATGAAATACATCCATGGGTCATAGGTTACTCACTTTGGCACATCCATCCTAATATGAATGGTTAATTAGAGAGGCTAACTTCAGGTCACAAAATTTCCTGTCATGCCCAATGCCTGACCATCAATTCTGAACCCCATAAAATGGCAATTAACTGGAAATTTACATCATTCCTGGTTTCCCACATGCCTTCCAATTGATTCTGAGTGAAGGGGCCAAGCTGCTCATTGGAGCATCTCAGGAGCTTCTGCTCCAGGACCCTCCTGGGAAGCAGAGTGAGCTGTGAGTGTTGGCTGAGGCCTCAGATGGCAGAAGCTGAGAGTTCACCCCAGCATCACACTGACAGACATTGTGGCTTGGAGGTTTAGAAAATCCAGATTGTGTAATCAGATATATGGGGCTTATATAGGGTGGACAACCAGTACCTTTTCCCCAGGGCAGCAAAGACCAATGCCAGAGGACATTGGTTTAAGGTGAGTGGAGGATAGTTCTGGGGAGACAACAGTGGTAAGTTGTTTTTTTTTATATAAACACAAAGAGTAGTGGGTGCCTGAAGTGCATTGCCAGGAGTGGTGGGAGAGACTGGTGCAATAGGGACATTCTAAAACATCTTGGATAGGCACATGGTTTAAATAGACAGTTATGGGTGTGAGGAATTGGGAGGTGATGTTGAGATTGTATAAGACGTTGGTGCGGCCTAATTTGGAGTTCTGTGTGCAGTTCTGGTCGCCTAATTATAGGAAGGATATAAACAGAGTGGAGAGAGTGCAGAGAAGGTTTACCAGAATGTTACCTGGGTTTAAGCATCTAGAGTATAGGGAGAGATTGGACAGATTAGGTCTTTATTCTTTGGAGCATAGAAGGTTGAGAGGGGATTTGATAGAAGTATTTAAGATTATGAAAGGGATAGACAGAGTGGATGTGGATAGACTATTTCCGTTAAGAGGAGGAAAGATTAAAACAAGAGGACATGAGTTAAGAATTAAGGGGCAGAGGTTTAGAGGTAACATGAGGGGGAACTTCTTTACCCAGAGAGTGGTAGCCGTGTGGAATGATCTTCCGGGAGAAATAGTGGCGGCGGAGTCAATTGTATTATTTAAGAAAAGGTTGGACAGGTATATGGATGAAAAGAAGATGGAGGGATATGGGCATTGTGCAGGGAGGTGGGACTAGAAAGGGGTGTTTGGTTCGGTGCAGACTAGAAGGGCCTAATGGCCTGTTTCCGTGCTGTAATTGTTATGTTATGTTATGTTATATATAGGTAGGGAAGGGTTAGATTGATGTAGTGTAAGGTTACATAAGTCAGCACAACATCATGGACTGAAGGGCCCATACTGTGTGGTACTGTTCTATGTTCAAAATCCTGAGGGACGTAAAGAGGGTAAGGAGTCCCCAGGATAGGGGAGAGTCCAGGATAGGGAAAGCATACATTTAGGGCAAGAGGGAAGATATTTAAAGAGGATGTGAGGTGCAAGTTTCTCAAACATAGGGTTATGCGTATATGAAAGTGGTTGAAGAAGATGAAAAACACAACGTTTCAAAGATATTTGGACAGGCTCCTGGATTTGAAAGCTTTAGAGGGATATGGGCCAAGCATGGGCAAATAAGAGCTTAAGTAGACATGGACAAATTGGTCCTAAGGGCTGTTTCCATGCTGTAGGACTATATAACACCATAATCCTATGGAGTAAAAGAGTCATACAGCTCTCTGGGACACAGAGATATCTGTAAGGAATTATATACATCATTAAAAATTATTACAAATAACATTTGTGATCAATCCATGATACATTATTGTCCCCCCATGCTCTTCCAGATCCTACACTGGCATACTAACCCCTCTCAGGCTCTCACAGAGGTCCATGACATGCTCGGAACAAGAGTTCCCCTGGAAATGTCACACATATCAAAGCTCAATCCAGTTCAACATCAGCATTGAAGCATCAGCTAAGAGTCAATGTCAAAACTCTCACTCTGCAACAAATGGGTTCACGTCCCTCAAGAGTGAATGAGCAGATAACCATGGGTGAATTTGAACAGGGAGTATGTTTTTGCCACCATAAAGAATGGAAATATTTCAGAAAACAAGCTCTGGATTCAGCAGAAGGTACTGGGTATCTCAAGGATGAATTTAATTTGGGCCAGGTGTGGTATGCTGATGCTGTCAAGGATGGGATTGAAGCTCTCCGCTTTGCACCATGGCTGGGAGAAATTGCATGGGTTAACTAATGTTGACAGGTTGTGGAACATATACAGCTAGCTAGATTGATGACCTTCAATCTTAAATGCCAATCACAAAAGACTACCTCATAAGCTAACCATCTGAGAACACCCAAGTACAAACTTTGCTTCTATAGCAGAGAGGCAGAGAAAATTAGAGGGAGAAACATATTCACTAAGACGTCCAAGTGCGAATGAAAAGAATGAATTTTCAATATGTTGCACTTCAGCAGCCCAAAATTCATAAAATACTCCGGTGTTCTTGTAGAATATAGCAAAGATGTTTGCTAGAGATCCACATTGGAAACCTTCCAATCCTCTGGAATCTCTCCAGAGTCTATCAATTTCTGGAAGAACATCGCCAATGGATCTACAATCTCCAATGGATCTACAATCTCCAATGGATCTACAATCTCCAATGGATCTACAATCTCCAATGGATCTACAATCTCCAATGGGTGGAGTTGTTCAAGTGAACCGGTACGGACTTGAAGGGCCGACATGGCCTGATTCCGTGCTGTAAACAGTTATATGGTTATATGGTTAAGAACTTCCTCAATGATTTCATGTACTCAGTTAACAGATCAATGTGGACCAACCTGTACTTAGAAATAAAGCTGCAATTAAAAACATGATGTAGCACAGTGGTTCTCAACCTTTTTCTTCCCACTCACATCCCACTTTAAGTAATCCTTATGCCATTGGTGTTCTGTGATTAGTAAGGGATTGGTTAAGGTGGTCTGTCAGTGGGAAGGGAAGGTTGAGAATCACTGCTCTAGACCCAATTGTAACTGAAATATTTTGCTTGAGAAAAATTGTCATTGACCCATTTCCTTTGGAGTTATGAAACCGTGCACATAATGTGTGAAGTGCCAGTTGATGAAGGAGACAAAGACGATGTGGTCAAACAATAATCATGGCTTTTATTAGCAGAAACTCATGGTACAATAATGAAAGACAATAGATGCATATACAGCTATACCCAAGGGGAGTGCCCTTAACAGTAGAGACAATGCTCGCCAGAGGGGAGACAGGCAGCTTGGCAGACATTCACCACAGTCTCCCTCTGGCAGAAGAAGGGTTAAAATCAAAAGGACAGCTGCTAGGAAAGACTGAAGCAAGCGATACATGGATACCATATTTGGCCTTGAGATACTCTAACAGCCAAAATATGCCAGTTTCTAGCAAGCAATCAAAATATAATGAGATGTTTTATGAATATGTCAGCCTATCAGGTTGTTTACGAATTCTGGTGCTTCGTCTCAAAACAGGTGGCTCCTTTGCAACCTTGGGAACTGGTACAGGTCCTGGGTCTTTAGTATGGGAAGGATTGGCTTCTGGACCTGCTCCAGAATTGCCAGCGTGAGGCAGTGGAGCCTCAGCATGGCCATCTGAAAGCTTACAAGGGGTCACAGGCTTGGGGGGTGAGTCCAACCTCTCAGGCTCCCTCTGAGTAGTGGTACGAGGAAGGGGCAAACCAGGTGAGGACAGATCTGATAGGGGTACAGTGTCAGTACTCCCGTCTGGGAATTTAACATGAGCGTAGTTGGGGTTAGTATGCAGTAGCTGAACTGGTTGGACTAGGGGGTTTGTTTTACACGCCCAAGCATGGCTCTTCAGCAGCACGGTTCCAGGCTCAGATAAACAGGCTGGCCAGTCCATCACAAGTTCCTGAATTCCAAGGAAAGGCAAACATACATTCATGAGGTGTTTGATTTGTTGCACTACACAATAAAGACTGAATAGAACGTAGTGCCTCAGGCAGCACCTCCTGCCACCGGGTAACAACGTGTTTTTAAAGCAAGATTAACAGTTTTCCAGACTATAGCATTAGCCCTTTCAACCTGCCCATTGCCCTCCAGATTGTAGCTGGTGGTACAATCCCTTTTCGTAGCAGGGCTCGCCGCAGTTCAGCGCTCATGAATGCTGAGCCTCTATTGTTATGAATGTAATTGGGAAAACCAAAAATGCTGAAAATTCTGTCTAATGACTAAATGACAGACGCTGACGAGACATCAGGGCAGGGTATCGCAAAGGGAAACCTGGAATATTCATCAATTACAGTAATGAAATATAAGTTTTTGTTGTTCGAAGGTAATGACCCTTTAAAATCTAAGTAATCCTCTCAAAAGGTCGAGTTGCCTTGATGAGAGTGGCCTCCGGAGCTTTGAAGTATTGCGGTTTGCATTCTGCGCAAACAGGACAGCTTTTAGTCAGTTTCCTGACTTCTTCCAGAGAATAAGGAAGGTTGTTAGCCCTTATGTAGTGGAAGAATCTCGTAACTCCTGGGTGGCATAGTCTGCTATGGATCTCTTTTAGCCCCTCCAGCTGAGCACCAGCAGCAGAGGGATCATTTAACCTGCCTGGTCTGTACTGGATCTCATAATTATAAGTTGAGAGTTCTGTTCGCCAGTGTGCCATCTTATCGTTCTTGATTTTACTTTTGTGTTTAGTACTAAACATGTAGGCTACAGATTTCTGATCAGTGACGATAGTAAATTTTCTGCCGGCAAGTAAGTGTCTCCAGTAGCGAACAGCTTCAATAATAGCATGGACTTCTTTTTCATAGCAGGATGTTTAAGTTCAGGTCTGCGTAACGTGTGGGAGAAGAATGCCAGAGGTCTGCCCTTTTGATTAAGGGTTCCTGCCAAGGCACAATCTGAGGCATCAGTTTCCACTTGGAATGGGACATCCTTGTCAATGGACTAGAGAGCAGCTTTGGCAATATCAGCTTTAATATTCTCGAAAGCCTTCAAGGCCATTGGAGAGAGAGGAAAAGATTTAGTGTCAAACAGAGGGCGTGCATTCGTGGCGTAGTCTTGAACCCATTTGCAGTAGTGGGAAAAGAATCCCATACACCTTTTAAGGGCTTTTGCTGAGTTTGGAGGTGGTAACTTCTTAAGGGGGGCCATTCTTTCCGGGTTGGGGAGGATTTCGCCCTTGCGGTCAATGACGCTCAGATGCGGGGGATGGTAAGTGTGGGTAGAGTGGCCCACCGAAATTTAACACTACACCGTTCATCTGAGATTGAATATCTAACCCCAGTACTACAGGGGCGCAGAGATCCGGCATAATAAAGAGCCACACTTCAGCCAGGCAATGTCCCTGCAAGTTTAAAGTAACTTTACACTTGTCCCATATAGTTTTTGTAAGTTCACTCCAAGCCATCAATATCTTTTGGTTCGCTGGATATCTCTGCAAATTTAAGGCTCTGGCAACTCTCTCGTGGATGTAGCTGTCAGTACTCCCTGAGTCTATTAGAAAATCAAGAGTCTCACCATTCACCTCCCCCTTCATAGTTGACTGTTCCAGTCCATAACATCCCCCAAGCTTTGGAGTCAATTGAGCTATCACAGGGGATCTCACCTCACCATCACTTGAAGTCGATTCAGCCTGCTCGTCTGAAGATTCCCCCTTTTCACAGTTGTCTTCCATTCCTGCAGCTCCAGGATGCATTTTCTTGGTGCTTCTCTTCTTCTTATCAGTGGGAGTACTTTTCGCCTTACACGCTTTAGCGAAGTGGCCGAGTTTCCCACAATAGCTGCAGGTAGCAAATCGAGCCAGGCATTTCTGTCTGGGGTGCCAGCTCTTATCACAGAAGTAGCATTTTTCAGGAGTTCATTTTTTTTCTTTCCTTCGGGGTTCCAGCACTCCTGGATGTTTCCTTTTCGGTTTCTAGCATTTCACTGGACCGCATGGCACTTCTCAGTGTTTTGGCTAGAGTGACTGCCCAGTCGTAGATTAAGGGCTCAGTCTCCAGCAGCCACTGTCGGATGTAACTGGAGTCAATCCCATTGACTAAAGCATCCAGCTTCAAGGCATTGCAGTGTCGCACATTGTCTGCCCTGACATCACATTCATTTGCCAGTGAGTTAAGAGCCAGTGCACAGGCAGCATCACTTTCTTCCCTCTAATCAGCAACTGGTGTTGAGCAAGCACCACAAGGGACCTCACCCAGCAGAGAGTTCAGGTGGCCCAACTATATCACCCCATCAACCATGTTGTTTCAAGTAGTAATTGAAACAAGCAATCCAATGGTTGAAAAATTCTGTGGTCGATTATCAGCCGCTCTGGCTTGAGGGCTGCATCCATTTGTGCTAATAAAATTGAAGTGCCAGTTAATGAAGTAGTCAAAGACAATGTGGTCAAACAATAATCATGGCTTTTATTAGCAGAAACTCATGGTACAATAATGAAAGACAATAGATGCATATACAGTTATACCCAAGGAGAGTATCCTTAACAGTAGCAATAATGCACAGCCAATGTTAGTACAGCAAGGCTCACCAGAGGGGAAACAGGTAGCTTGGCACACATTCACCACAATGTGTCAATTAGAAAATGATTAAAACAGTGGTTTCCAACCTTTTTTTTTCCATCCACAATCCCTTCCAAATCACAGAGCATCTATGGCATAGGAATTACTTAAAGTGGGATGTGAGTGGAAAGAAAAAGGTTGAGAACCACTGAATTGTAGACAAAGGAGCTTCATGGGGATTTCCACTGAGGCATTCTCCCTGTCTTACAAGTATGACTTGACAACCAAATGAAAAGTTAGCAGAATCCTGGATTGTTATCCTACATTTTACTGGTTCCAGATGTTCCCAAGGGTGAAATTCATGAGATGGTGCTGGCACTGATGGTCACAATAAACTGGGCAAATCTATTTCAGTACCCAAAAGTGCTGGGGAAACTCAGCAGGTCATTCAGCATCAATGGAGTGAAGGACAGTTGATATTTTGAGCCCGTTATTACTTTGTTAAATGATATATTATAATATATTCTTGGCCTCCGTCAGTCATGAATGACCATGGGAATTACTCCTCTGGTAATCACTGGGTTGGTTAGCAACGTTGACTGTGGTTATGGAGACTGATCCTGGAACAGCAGTCTCTGTCACAGTTGCTCCAAATGTTGTTGTCCGCTGTCTACTGCTGTGCTCCACCTAGCTCTCTGCTCCAAAAATGGACTCGCGATCACTTTCTCTCCTTGCTCTAGGTGTGGATGAAGAGTACCTCGCCATTTGTTGTGGGTATCTGCTGTATCTTCCCAGCATTCTGTGCTGATTTTTAGAGCTTTCACGTCATGCTTGCAGAAGTCCTTGAAGCGAAACTAGGGTTGGCCAATGTTCCTCCTGCCTGTTGCTAGTTCTCTATGGAGGATGTCCTTTGGCAGCCTGCCAATCCTTCATGGCCCAACCAGAGCAGTCTACGTTGATCTTAAAAGCATGAACATTGTGGGAAGTCCAGAGTGGGAGAATTTGAGACTTTGTCTCTCCAGGTGATGCCGAGACTGAACAGGTGAAACTGCTGGGTTTCCTTTCCGTCTTGGAGTAGGTGGTCCAAGTCTTGCTACCATACAGGAGTGTGCTGATAATGCATGCATTGTGCACAGCAGTCTTGGTCTTTATAACAGGTTTCTGATACTCGCAGACCCGCGAGGAGAGTAGAGTAAGGATCGATACTGCTCTGCTGTTGGTTTTCGTGCAGTTGGATAACCATGTTGAGGAACTTTGGGGGGCATCCGAGATGCTCTAGTATTTGCCAAAGCCCTTTCCTGCTCATGGTGTCGAAGGCTTTGGTGAGGTCAACAAAGGTGATGTAGAGTCCTTTGTTTTGTTCTCTGCAATTTTCTTGGAGCTGTCTGAGGGCAAAGACCATGTCAGTAGTTCCTATGTTTGCGCGAAAGCCGCACTGTGATTCTGGGAGAATATTATCGGCGACACTAGGTATTATTGTATTTAGGATAATCCTAGCAAAGATTTTGCCTGCAATGGAGAGCAGCGTGATTCCCCTATAGTTTGAGCAGTCTGATTTCTTGCTTTTGTTTTTGTACAGGGTGATGATGATGGCATCACGAAGGTCCTGAGGCAGTTTTCCTTGGTCCCAACAAAGCTTGAAAAACTCATGCAGTTTGACATGCAGAGTTTTGCCGCCAGCCTTCCAGACCGGCTGGTTCGCTGCAAGCTCAACCTTCACTTCAAGCCAAAGCCCAGGAACAGTAAAGCCCCCAGAAAGAGGTTCAAAGTTGGAAACTGCAGTCAGACGAAGTGAGAGGAAACTTCCAGGCAAAGCTCGACGATGCAATCCGCCTCACGGACTCGTCCCCTGAAACCCTCTGGCATCAGCTGAAGACTGCCATACTGCAATCCACTGAAGAGGTACTGGGCTTCTCCTCCAGGAAAAACAAGGACTGGTTCGACAATAACAGCCAGGAAATCCAGGAGCTGCTGGCAAAGAAGCGAGCTGCCCACCAGGCTCACCTTACAAAGCCGTCCTGGCCAGAGAAGAAACAAGCCTTCCGTCGCGCATGCAGCCATCTTCAGCGCAAACTCCGGGAGATCCAAAATGAGTGGTGGACTAGCCTCGCCAAGCGAACCCAGCTCAGCGCGGACATTGGCGACTTCAGGGGTTTCTACGAGGCTCTAAAGGCTGCGTACGGCCCCTCACCCCAAGTCCAAAGCCCGCTGTGCAGCTCAGACGGCAAAGTCCTCCTCAGCGACAAGATCTCCATCCTCAACCGATGGTCAGAACACTTCCAATCTCTTTTCAGTGCCAACCGCTCAGTCCAAGATTCCTCCCTGCTCCAGCTCCCTCAATAGCCCCTAAGGCTAGAGCTGGATGAGGTCCTCACCCAGGATGAGACATATAAGGCAAATGAACAACTGAAAAGTGGCAAAGCAGCAGGTATGGATGGAATCCCCCCCAGAGGTCTGGAAGGCTGGCGGCAAAACTCTGCATGCCAAACTGCATGAGTTTTTCAAGCTTTGCTGGGACCAAGCAAAACTGCCTCAGGACCTTCGTGATGCCATCATCATCACCCTTTACAAAAAAAAGGCGAGAAATCAGACTGCTCAAACTACAGCGGAATCACGCTGCTCTCCATTACAGGCAAAATCTTCGCTAGGAATCTCCTAAATAGAATAATACCTAGTGTCGCCGAGAATGTTCTCCCAGAATCACAGTGCAGCTTTTGCGCAAACAGAGGAACTACTGACATGGTCTTTGCCCTCAGACAGCTCCAAGAAAAGTGCAGAGAACAAAACAAAGAACTCTACATCACCTTTGTTGACCTCACCAAAGCCTTTGACACCGTGAGCAGGAAAGAGCTTTGGCAAATACTAGAGCACCTCGGATGCCCCCCAAAGTTCCTCAACATGGTTATCCAACTGCACGAAAACCAACAAAGTCAGGTCAGATACAGCAATGAGCTCTCTGAACCCTTCTCCATAAACAATGGCGTGAAGCAAGGCTGCGTTCTCGCACCAACCCTCTTTTCAATCTTCTTCAGCATGATGCTGAACCAAGCCATGAAAGACCTCAACAATGAAGACGCTGTTTACATCCGGTACCGCACGGATTGCAGTCTCTTCAATCTGAGGCGCCTGAAAGCTCACACCAAGACACAAGAGCAACTTGTCCGTGATCTACTCTTTGCAGACAATGCCGCTTTAGTTGCCCATTCAGAGCCAGCTCTTCAGCGCTTGACATCCTGTTTTGCGGAAACTGCCAAAATGTTTGGCCTGGAAGTCAGCCTGAAGAAAACTGAGGTCCTCCATCAGCCAGCTCCCCACCATGACTACCAGCCCCCCCATATCTCCATCGGGCACACAAAACTCAAAACGGTCAACCAGTTTACCTATTTCGGCTGCACCATTTCATCGGATGCAAGGATCGACAACGAGATAGACAACTGACTCTCCAAGGCAAATAGCGCCTTTGGAAGACTACACAAAAGAGTCTGGAAAAACAACCAACTGAAAAATCGCACAAAGATAAGCGTATACAGAGCCGTTGTCATACCCACACTCCTGTTAGGCTCTGAATCATGGGTCCTCTACCGGCATCACCTACGGCTCCTAGAACGCTTCCACCAGCGTTGTCTCCACTCCATCCTCAACATTCATTGGAGCACCTTCATCCCTAACATCGAAGTACTCGAGGTGGCAGAGGCCGACAGAATCGAATCCACTCTGTTGAAGATCCAACTGCGCTGGATAGCTCACGTCTCCAGAATGGAGGACCATCGCCTCCCCAAGATCGTGTTATATGGCGAGCTCTCCACTGGCCATCGTGTTAGAGGTGCACCAAAGAAGAGGTACAAGGACTGCCTAAAGAAATCTCTTGGTGCCTGCCACATTGACCACCGCCAGTGGGCTGATATCACCTCAAACCATGCATCTTGGCGCCTCACAGTTCGGCGGGCAGCAACCTCCTTTGAAGAAGACCACAGAGCCCACCTCACTGACAAAAGACAAAGGAGGAAAATCCCAACACCCAACCCCAACCAACCAATTTTCCCCTGCAACCGCTGCAACCGTGTCTGCCTGTCCCGCATCGGACTTGTCAGCCACAAATGAGCCTGCAGCCTACTGGACATTTACCCCTCTTCATCCGTAAAGCCAAGCCAAAGAAGAAGATTGGCTGAGAGCCGTAGCCACAACTACTGTCCAGGTCATAAAGGGCTGCCCCTAACCAGACCCAGGTCAGTCTGGACTGGTCGACCTCGACATACTACATTCCAGTCTTGGTTTGAGTCAGCAAGTCTTTGAGTCATTTGATGTGCTACAATTTTATTAACAAAAGACTGGAATGTAGTACATTGAGGTCGAGCAGTCCAGACTGACCTGGATCTGGTTAGGTGCAGCCCTTTATGACCTGGACAGTAGCTGTGGCTACCCCTCTCAGCCAATCACTATCACTATATGCAAATATATACAGTGGGGATAGGATCCCATCCTATCACAGCCTGTTGACACACAATTTTACACTTTGAAGCTGCCTCCCAAATGGGAGGAGAGGGAAGAGAGTGTGTTCAGTGGGAGATGTAGATGGAGTCCATGGAGGGGAAGGAAGTTCACCTGATGTACTGAGCTGCATTCACTACTTATTTTTTTAACATTTTATTTAATAATTTTAAAACCACATCCATACATACATATTGAATAAAAGTATACATAATAAAATACATTTGGTACATATTTGAAAAAGAAAACAACCCCCCCTCCTAATCCTAAATAATGTAAAAGAAAAGGAAAATAAACAAGGCGAATGTCAATAAAAATTAATTCAATACAGATAATAACAGAGTTCAGGGTTACCAGTGGGACGGGCCCTCAAGAATTTCTTTCACCTTCATACTAATGTTGTAAATATATTCACTGTTTTTCTTCAGTAGTTTCTTCTGATCTCCAGCAGAGCAGCTCCAGTCTCACACTGTGATGCATCGAGCCTCACACTTTCAATTGTTCATTTGGAGGACATGTTGATCTTCCTTTGGGTGGTAGACCATTGATATGCTCTGATTGGCTGCTGCTGGCTGGACCCCCCCCCCCTCCTCCTTGAGACCGATCCTACCCTAGTCTTTGCATGCTCCCCATTCCAATCTGCCTTGATCAGTCAATGAGGCTGTTTCAGTCTATACTTAATTAAAGCCCATCAGTTTCACAACTCCAGTTTTTGAGATTATCGATGGTGCATCACTTTGTCTTCAAAGATAGTGGAGGCATTGGTGGGTTTTCTTGATCATCACTTTTTAGATAATTTGTCTTAGACAGTTTAATAGAAATGTTTACCCTTAGGAACTTGAAGATATTTACTCTTTCCACCTCATCGGCATAAAAGTGGACAGGGATGTGGTCTCTGGGCCATATCCTGAAGTCACTGATTATTTCTTTCTCTTAGTGGTAATGATAGATTGTAATTTTGTCAGAGAGAAGTTGTTCTACATATCTTGGCTCTACTGTACATATCCTTGTCCTTTCTGACTTCAAAACGCATATCAGGACTGAACTACATCTTCCCATGTTCTGCCCAACTCTTCTGATTCATATCCCACCATCACTTTAAACAAACTTCTTCCACAATGCCAATAATACTTGAGTCATCTACAAACTTACTGGTCCATATCCAAGTCATGAATATATCTCTCAAACAACAAAGGTCCCAGCTCTGATCCCTCTGATGCACCTCTGGCCACAGACTTCCAAAACATCTTTCAATATCACCTCCAATCACCAAGCGAATTTTGAATCCATTTAGCCATCTTGCCTTGGATCCCATGTGTTCTCATCAAACATTTCTGGAATGTCATGACTTGATTGGCCTATAGCCAGGGAAACAGGCCCTCCTTGTCCATACTGACCAAGTTGTCAACACAAACTCATCCCATTCACCCCAAATCCCCCTGAATATTTCTTATCTATTTACTGCTCTAAATGTATGTACCTGCCTCTACCACTTCCTCTAGCAGTTTGTTCCAGATATATAGTATCCTTTGAGTGAAAATAGGACACTTGTAAATCTTTCCACTCTCACCTTTAAATCTATTGCACTAGTAGCACACCATGTACATGATATTTTCCACATGTAGAACGTGATTGTCTCTTCCTTCTCAATCCTCAAGTAGTCCAAAGCAAACCAGTCTCTCCAAGGAAGGTAGTCAAAATTTGGGACTTCTTTACTCAGGTCCTGTTCATGTACATGGTTTGTGATGCTGGTGGCACAGCATCAAATAACCTGGTGAGGCAATGCCTAAAGAAAATGTCTTTGTTCCATTGTCTAGAGAGTTTTACAAGACTCACCTCACTTACTGCTCATTTATGGTATTTGATTAGCATTAGTTCTTGACAATAAGCTTTACTAGACTGTTGAATCCTGTTGGCCTGCTTAAACTTCATTGTGTTTGAAGTGTTAATGAACACCCTAGGAATCAGTGCCCCAGAAATGGGACAGAACAGGTCAGAAAGAAGACCTGTTTGAATCCAGTGACTTCTCCGACTTGTGCACAACCACTGTCCAGTAACTTCCCCAGTAACAGTCTCTTTACACTATCAGTTATCTCATTTTGATCACCTGCCAATCACTCGTCATCCATTGATTTCAATGGTTTTTCAAAAATTGGGTTCAGATGGGATGTTGTACAGTTGGTCTCATCTCAAACTGGGGCCACGCCTACTCACAAAGTGGAGATGTCTGAAAGCTGTTTGATATTCTAAGAACCAGACATCAGGTGAGTGCTTCGGGGGAGGAAATGACAATTTTGGCAAAATCAGCTTTGTTAGCCTGGGACTGATTAAAAAAAAATATAAGTGAGTATTCCAACTTGGAAAATAATACAATGTCTGTTAAAAATATAATTCTGTCATAACCAATTGTGAAGAAGTCTATACACTGCCAGAAAATCTGTTTATACATGTTGAAGATAAAAGATTCTGGCTGTTTAAGTCTGTCTAATGGCACAACATATGTTTTTTATATTGGACTCAATCTGCCAAAATAAGATATACTTTGCCTTTATGGTGCAAGCTATTTGTGTCGTGATGTTGTTTGGCAGTAGCTTATTTTATAATACACTTTCCAATGAGAAAGTATTCTTTCTGCTTTGTCTCTGCCAACCCCAGTCTTCAGAATAAGTAGCTGTGAAAATCTCACACATTGCCCTGTCTGGTTTGCATAATATCATCCAGATTTAGTCATATTTCAATAAGAAAAAAAAATCAATCATGGTCTTGGCATTTCTATGCAGGGAATTTGGTTTCCTGTGATGATAGAAGAGAAGATCATTGCTGATCAACTTACCGATCACTGCTTCTTATAGCGCACTTTATACAGGTCTACGAGGCTAGAATTTTATCTATGCCAAGCTGCATTTTAGTTCTTGAGTATAATGGCAGAAGATAATTTTCCAATTCTTTTTCCCATTGTACCTATGTATTTTTTCCTCTCGAGATGATAATTTTCAACTCATTCCCTGTTTATCCAGCAAGCAAGTGGAACCTGGATCCAGCTCATCTTCTGGACTTCAAACAGACAACGGTTAGAATGAAGTAGAAAGTTCACTCAACATCAACCAGGCTGTTGACTCAACCAGGCTTCTTCCCTCAGACACTGAGAGAACTCTGTGTAACTCTACTATTTAATAATAATATTTTAATGTGTGTAGTTATATACATTGTATTCATGTGTATGTATCGTTTGTCTTTTGTGTGGTATGTCGGTATGTCTGTTTGCACTCCTTTGCACCATGAACCGGAGAATGCCGCTTTGTCGGTTTGTACTGGTGCAATCCGATGACCAACAAACTTGAACTTGACAATTGTAACCATCCCTTTCTGTCGTGCCACCATCCTCATGACTGGGTCTGAGTTGGCATTTCTTGTTCATTAATTTGTTTGGGTCTGAAAAGGTCAGCATTTATGGGCAACCCATGATTACCCATAGAAAGGTGGCAGTGAGCCTGCTTCCACAGTACTGTTGAGAGATAGTTCCAGGCTATTCAGCATGGTGACAGGCTCCTTTTGGACCACCAATCCTTGCAACCCAAATGACCTACAATCTCAATTTGTTTTAAAAACATAGAAACATAGAAGATGGGAGCAGGAGTAGGTCATTCGGCCCTTCGAGCCTGCTCCGCCATTCAATGAGATCGTGGCTGATCTTAAAGTTCAGTACCCCATCCCTGCCTTCTCTCTGTAACCCTAATTCCCTTATACTGAAGAAATATATCTAATTCCCTCTTAAATATATTCAATGAACCTGCCTCTACTGCCCTCTATGGCAATGAATTCCACAGATTCACCACCCTCTGGGTAAAGAAATTCCTCCTCATCTCGCTCCTAAATGGTTTGCTTATTATCCTCGAACCATGGCCCCGGGTTCTGGACTCCCCCACCATTGGAAACATCCCTTCCGCATCCATTCTGTCCAGTCCTGCCAGAATATTATATGTCTCTATGAGATCCCCTCTCAATCTTCTAAACTCCAGCGAGTACAATCCCAATTTGCGCAATCTTTCCTCATAAGTTATTCCTGCCATTCCAGGTATCAGCCTGGTGAATCATCTTTGCACTCCCTCCATTGCAAGAACATCCTTCCTTAGATAAGGTGACCAAAACTGCACACAATACTCCAGGTGTGGTCTCACCAAGGCTCTGTACAGCTGCAGTAAGGTATCCTTATTCCTATACTCAAACCCTCTTGATATGAAGGCCAACATACCATTTGCCTTTTTAACTGCCTGCTGTACCTGCATGCTTGCCTTCAGTGACTGGTGCACAAGAGCCCCCAGGTCTCTCTGCACTTCCCCATCTCCCAATCTATTGCCAATCAAATAGTAATCTGCCCTCCAGTTTGTATTACCAAAGTGGATAAACTCACATTTATCCACATTGTAGTGCTTTTGCCATGTATCTGCCCAGTCCCCCAATTTATCCAAATCCCACTGGAGCTTCCTGACCCCCTCCTCAGTGCACATAACCTCTCCTAGCTTAGTGTTGTCTGCTAATTTGGAGATATTACATCCAATCCCCTCATCTAGATCATTAATGTAAATTGTGAACAGCTGGGGTCCCAGTACAGATCCCTGTGGCACTCCACTGGTCACCGCCTGCCACTCAGAAAATTAGCCATTTATCCCAACTCTCTGTCTTCTATCTGCCAGCCTGTTCTTAATCCACATCAATACCTTGCCCCCAATCCCATGAGCCTTGATTTTGCATGCCAGTCGTTTATGTGGGACCTTATTGAAGGCCTTTTGGAAGTCCAGGTACACCACATCCACTGGTTTTACCTGTCACCATCTCAAAGAATTCCAATAGATTTGTCAAGCACGATTTACCTTTTGTAAATTCATGTTGACTGTCTGATCCCTTCTCTGCTAGTCATATGCTCCACTATTACATCCTTAATAATGGATTCCATCATTTTGCCCACTACTGATGTAAGGCTCACTGGCCTTTAATTCCCCGCTTTTTCTCTACCCCACTTTTTAAATAGTGGGGTAACATTAGCTACCCTCCAATCCATGGGTACTGATCCTGAGTCTATCGAGTTCTGGAAAATAATTCTTAAAGCATCTGCTATCTGAATGGCCACTTCCTTAAGTACCCTAGGATGTAGATTATCAGGCCCTTGGGATTTATTGGCCTTCAATTTCCCCAAGACCATGACCTTAGAGATACTGATTTCTTTCAGCTCCTCCCTTGCATTAATCTCCATGTTTCCCAACATCCTTGGGAGGTTATTTGTATGCTTTCTTGTGAAAACAGAACTAAAGTAAGAATTTAATTGGTCTGCCATTTCCTTATTCCCCTGATTCTGACTGCAAGGGACCTACTCTGGATTTCACCAATCTTTTCCTCTTGACATATCTATAAAAGCTTTTGCAGTTGGTTTTTATGTTTGCCGCAAGCTTACTTTCGTAATTTATTTTTGCCCTCTTGATTAATCCCTTTGTCCTTCTTTGCTGCATCTTGAACTGTTCCCAGTCTTCCGATTTGATACTTTTTTTGGCCAATTGATATGCTCTCTCTTTGGACCTAATGCTGTCTCTAATTTCCCTTGTTATCCACGGTTGAGTCACCTTTTTTGGTTTATATGCTAAACCGGTATAAACGATTTCTGCAATTCTTCCATTAGATCTGTGAATGCTTTTCATTGTCTATCGACTGTCAACCCCCCCCCCCCCCATAAATACCACCCAATCAATCTTACTCAACTCCCGTCTCATACCGTCATAATTCCCTTTATTTAAATTCAGGACCTTAGTCTCTGTTTTAATTTCTTCACTCTCCATGTCGAGTGAGAATTCGATCATATTGTGATCGCTCCTACTCATAGGGCCTTGAATAACAAGATTGCTGATTAGCCCCTTTTCATTGCATAATACCCAGTCTAAAATGGCCTCCTCCCGAGTTGGTTCCTTGACATATTGGTCTAGATAACTGTCCCGTAAACATTCAAGGAATTCCTCCTCCTCAGTATTTTAACTAATTTGGCTAGTCCAATCTATATGTAAATTAAAGTCTCCCATGATGACAGCTGTTCCCTTATTGCACGCTTCTCTAATTTCTCTTTTTATGCCTTCCCTCACCTCTACATTGCTATTTGGAGGCCTATATTCTACCCCCACTAACATTTTCCGCCCCTTCCTATTCCTCAGTTCTACCCATATAGATTCCGCATCTTCCGAGTTAATATTCTTCCTGTCAATCGTGTCAGTCTCTTCTCTCACCATCAATGCTACCCCACCCCCTTTTCTTTCTTGGTGATCCCTTCTAAATATTCCCAGGCTTGCACACCTTGCAGCCATGTTTCTGTAAACCCAATCAAATCGTATTTGTTTGTCTCAATTTCCACAGCCAATTCATCTACATTGTTCCGAATGCTTCTTGCATTAAGATATAAAGCCTTCAGATTTGCTTTTTTCACCCTCCTTGCTCCTTCTGATTTTTTACTTTCGCTGCCTAAACTAACTTTTCCTATTTTATATTTCCTGTCTTTTGCCCAATCATACAGGTTCCCATCCCCCTGCCAAATTAGTTTAAATCATATCCGACGTCTGTACCAAACCTAGCTGCCAATATATTGACCCCTTTTGGGTTTAGATGTAACCCATCTATCTTGTAAAGGTCATGCCTTCCCCAAAAGTGATCCCAATGGTCCAAGAAGCCAAAACCCTGTCTTTTACACCAGCCCCTCAGCCACACATACATTTGTCTTCACCTTCCATTTTTGTCCTCAGTTGCACTTGGCACAGGTTGCAATCCAGAGATCACCACCCTGGCGGTCCTGTTTCTTAGCTTCCGTCCTAGCTCACTGTAATCCTTTTTCAGTATCTCCTTCCTCTTTTTATCTATGTCATTGGTACCCACATGTACAAAGACATCTGGCTGCTCGCCCTCTCCTTTTAGAATACTCTGGACGCGATTTGAGATATCCCGTCCCCTTGCACCAGGGAGGCAGCACACCATGCAGGTATACCTATCTGGCTCACAGAATCTCTTGTCTGTACCTCTGACAATGGGGTCCCCAATGACCACTACATTCCTCCTTACCTTTTGTACCACTGTGCCAGGCTCAGTGCCAGCGACCTGGTCATTGCAGCCAGCTTCTGTCAGGTCATCTCCCTCAGCAGCATTCAACACAATATACCTGTTGCTGAGTGGGGTAGTAACAGGTGTGCTCTCCATTTTCCAGGCATTTTTCTTCCCTCCCCTGACAGTTACCCACTTACCTGACACATCTGGTCTCGGGGTAACTATCTCCCTGAAAGTTGAATCTATTAACTCCTCACTCTCCCTTACAAGCTGCAGGTCCTCAAGCTGCAGCTCCAGATCCCCAACTCGGTCCTTAAGGAACTGCATCTCTGTGCACCTGACGCAGATGTGGCTATCTGGGGGGGTGGAACTCACCCTTGGTTCCCACATCTGACACCCAGTTCAAAGCACTAACCCCATAGGCATGACTGAGTTAAAATAATCACACTTACCTTTCCCCTCACCTCCTTTCACTTAAGCCTGTTGAGCCAAAGCCTGGAAATCCCACTTCTTCGCTGGGCCGCTCGCCGGGCCGCTCGCCAGGCCGCTCGCCGGGCCGCTCGCCTCCTCATCTCTTTCCACTTTTATCTGGAAGGTGTGATGAACCCATGGGGTCACCACTTGCAGCTGCATTCATTTACCCAGTTTACACACAGTTTAAAGAATACATTCACTCGTTCTTCAGTACAAAATGGAGTGGGCTCTCTTCATTCCACTCAGACACAACACCAAACACTACCCAGCCAAACCCCTCTGAAATCTTCAATGGCTCTCTGCCATACAGGTAATCACGATGCTCCCACATTCCTCCTCCTGCATCCGAGATCCATCAGAGTGGCTGTGGCCTTCTGAACTAATTCGCGCATTCACACTACTACTCCCTTGAATCGCCCCAGATACATCATAAGCGGCGACCAGCGCTGCTCCCGACACAGGTAATTATGCAACCGCGACATGTTTTTGGAGGGTGAGATGAAACCAGGGCACCCAGAGAAGACTCGTGCCAACACAAGCAGAATGTACAAACTCCTTACAGACAGCGCCAGATTCAAACCCAGGACACTGGCGCTGTGATAGCGTTTCACTAACCACTATTGATAATGAGATTATTGTCACATTGTACAATGTACTTATGCACCCAAATTCTATCTTGTTGCAGCCAAACAGATGCTTGTAAAGAAAATCTTTAACAGTAAATCAACTAACTTAAATTAAAAAGAAAAAATACATAATACTAAATATTCTAAATATTCCGTAATCCTAATGTTGAACAAACTTCTCTGTGGGTTTCCATTTTGTCGTGTTGGAGAATCTGAGATACCGAGAGCAATGCCATCTTCTGGTCGGGCCACTCATGGCGGTAAGGTCCAGTGTGAAGAACAATCCAATCAATGGTGGAACAGGCGGATGAAGTTACTGTGAACTCAACAGATGTGAAGGAGGATGAAGGCTGCAACAAATCCGTCAGCGCCCATTGTCGTGGTTTTCATGCCATTGGAAATTGTTGATTCATGAAATATCATGAGTTTCTTGGAGAGCAATATCAAGTCCACGTTAAACAAATACATGCACAGGCATCTTCCCTCCGTGGATCAAGGGAATGAGGAGCCTCATCTTCGACTACTAGGGACAGCCACGACGCTAAACAAAGTGACTTGCCATAGTGCAGACATTCATTTTGTGATATCTGAACAGTCTATGATTAATGAGCCAAGAGGAGAGCTCAAGAGTCTGATGGCTATCAGAAAGAAATTGTTCTAGAGCCTCAAGATGCTGGTCTTCAGGCTTGTGAACCTTCTGACTGAAGGTAGTAGTGAGAAGAGGTTGTGACCACTGTAATGGGGATTCTTCATGATGTTGGCTGCCGTCTTAAGGCAGTACCTCACATAGGTGTCTGTGATGGATAGGGTTTCATCTGGAGCCTTCTGCATTTCTGGCCATTTGAATTTGCAAACCAGGCCATGATTCAATGCACCTATAGAGGTTTGATAGAGTATTCAATGACATGCCAAATCTCCTTAGACTTCTTACAAAGTACAGGCATTGATCTGCTCTCTTCATAGTTGCTCACTGTGTTGGCCCCAGGAGAGGCATTTTAAAATGTGGACTCCCAGATACTTGAAGATATTAATCCTCTCAACCTCTGTTCCATCAACCTGGCCAGGTCCCTACCTAAAATCAACAATACGTACCTTGGTCTTGGTGGCATTGAGTGAAAATTGTTATTTTAGCACCAACCAACCAGGTTCTTGATCTCCATCCTGTATTCTGACATCATTTTCAATTATTTTGAAACATTGGTAGTGTCATCAGTGAATATGTGGTTGGAACTGGAGCCGATCTCGGCTACACAGTCATGAGTGTATAAGGGAATGCAATAGGGATCCAAGCACATGGCCTTGTAGTTCCCCTGTGTTGATGGTCAGTCTGGAGGAGATGATGTGGCCAATCCCCACTGATTGAGATCCACTACTGAGGAATTGGTGGATCCAGGAATGGACATAGTTCCAGATCCTTCAATTTGGCCATGTATTTTTTGGATATGATGGTGTCAAACGCTGAGTTGTAGTCAATGAATGGCAGCCTTAACATAACATAACATATATAATAACATAACAATTACAGCACAGAAACAGGCCATTAGGCCCTTCTAGTCCGCACCAAACCAAACACCCCTCTCTAGTCCCACCTCCCTGCACAATGCCCATAACCCTCCATCTTCTTCTCATCCATATACCTGTCCAACCTTTTCTTAAATAATACAATTGACTCCGCCGCCACTATTTCTCCCGGAAGCTCATTCCACACGGCTACCACTCTCTGAGTAAAGAAGTTCCCCCTCATGTTACCTCTAAACCTCTGCCCCTTAATTCTTAACTCATGTCCTCTTGTTTTAATCTTTCCTCCTCTTAATGGAAATAGTCTATCCACATCCACTCTGTCTATCCCTTTCATAATCTTAAATACTTCTATCAAATCCCCTCTCAACCTTCTACACTCCAAAGAATAAAGACCTAATCTGTCCAATCTCTTGGTCTTCCTGTGGTCTAGGTCAGCCATTCTCCATGGGGGCCACAGCACATTTAAGGGGGTGGGGGGGCATGGAATGAAATCATAAAATATTTTTGTATTTTATGTAGTTTGTAGGAGAGAAGTATGGAAGGAACCAACTAAACAATTGCTTCACAGAGAAGGGGAGCCATAAACTTTGAGCTGAGTCCTAAAGGGGGTCAGAGGCAGGAAAAAAAAGGTTGAGAATGACTGGTCTAGGAACCTGATGCAGAGTGAGTGGGCCAGCAAGGTTGTATCTGTCCTTGACCTGTTGTGGTGGTGGGTGGATTGAAGTCCAGGTAGTTCCTGAGACAAACCGAGAAATAAAGTGTCATTACAATAATCCTATTGTGGTGTCAGAACAGTCTATGATCAGTGTAACAAGAGGAGGTTCAAGAGCCTGATAGCTGTTGGAGAGAAACTATTCTTGAACCTAGAGGTGCTGGTCTGAAGGTAGCAGTGACAACAGGTTGTGACCATAATGATGCTGATTTGCCTTCTTTTGATGTTTGATAGCATGGACAGGAAAGGGTGAAGGGCCTGCTTCGTGGCTGCATGCCTCTAATGACTGCTTCTCTCACTCAGCCAGCTGTCCATGTTTGATTTTATTCCATGGATTTCAATCTTGTCCATCCGTCCACTATGTGCCCCCATTTCCAAACGGTATTGCGAAATGCACACATCAATCACGTTTTCCTCATCCACCCTCTCTAGTCTGTACCGAAAGACAGGAAATGACAAATTGCCAGGGGTCTAGCTCAAGCTGGTCTTGTTTTTGGTGAACATTTTCAGCGTAGTGAGCTGCTATCCTTAAGGGTCCACCAAGTTATAAATGGCTACAAAGAAATCCAACCCAATTTGATGGATATCACACTTCCACCCGAGAAACCGTGAGGCCCTTTACATAGTAGAATGGAAAAACAAACTGACTATTATTCCTGTGAGTTGGGGATAGAGCATATTTTACCTCCACCACTCCTGCATAAATGTAATTAGCTCCAAGCCAAAGAATGATTAATACCCAACATATGATGGTTTTTCATTAATAGTATATGACCGAGAAAAATAATGGCAGGGTATACGAAATGAACACAAGAATATACATAAAACAACGATGAAGGTGAAATGGTGGATGTATTATTCTTTATTTGAAAAAATGTTAGCGCCACTGGAGCTGTGTGGACTACCACTGTGTGGACCCGGGAGACCAGGGAGTGAACCCACAGCTCTTTATGCCACTGGCTCAGTTCAGGCATTAAATGACTCATTAGAGGAGCCGATGATCATCTTAAACTAAAATCCTGCAATCCTGAGGTCTGTGCCCAGAAGCCGACGATCATCTTAAACTAAAATCCTGCAATCCTGAGGTCTGTGCCCAAGATGGCGGTGCATGTGCTCAACAGTGGCCAAGCAGGGCTGGCCTGCACTGGGGAGCAGCAGACCGACTCAGGGCACCAGAAGCGTGGAGAGCACCTCCGTCGAGATGGAGGAAATGACCCTACAGTACGGTGACCAGCACAGCAGACCTGCGAGGGGCTCGGTGGCTAAGGGATACACACGGGTTTGGGGCTGCAAGAGACAGGCTCATGGGAACCAGGTATCAGAGTCAGGATTCAAAAGGGAGCTGAGGGGAAGGGGGGGCTCCCAAAGGGCCTTGGGCGCTGAAGGCCTCCTGATTGTGTTGAAGGTTTGGATCTGGAACTTAAGTTGCCAGGAGCACTGGAGGCAAATCCATGGACACTCACTGACTCTGAAGGGACTCTTTTGCTTCTCTTGCTCTCTTTCTCAAGAGGGCACTGGGAAACACTAATGGTGACTCTTACTGCAGGCAGAAGGCAATTTATTGACATGTTCTGTCAATAAAGAGATCTTTTAATTTAATTTAGACACACAGCAAGTAACAGGCCATTTTGCTCAATTTACACCCAATTAACTTACACCCCAGTACATTTCAAATGGTGGGAGGAAACCAGAGCCCCCAGAGAAAACCCACACTGGCGTGGGGTAAACGTACAAACTCCTTACGGACAGCGCGGGATTTGAATCCCAGTCCCATTCACTGGTGCCGTAAAGATGTTGTGCTAACTGCTATGGCAAACATGTAGCCCTTGAATATTTCATTTTCCAGAAGGCTTTTCGTAAGGTTCCACATCAAGGATTGTCGTGGAAAGTAAAAGCTCATTGTATAGTACACAAAGGTGCTGGAGAAACTCAGCTGGTCAAGTCCATATCCAAGGAGATCAAAAGGCAGCTGATGTTTTGAGCTTGAGACTGTCTTCAGGTCTTTAGGTTTTATGGAGTTGGGTGAAATGATTGGGATTATATATGAAATGTTTCATTCAGTGGTGTCATGGGCTCAGAGGATCCCAAAACCCAGCAGCAATAGATAGTCACCAAGTCAAAGGGTCACTGAAACCAAATGTTCTTGCTTTTAATTATCTTTAAACATGATCACACTTTAACTTATCACTATTGACTTAACTAATCTAATTTAACCCCTAAGCCCACAGGTATGTGATGTGTGTGTAAGTTCAGAAAAGTCCAATCTCACTTCTCATTCCTCCAAGTTCACTGGTTGCAGGCAGTTCTTATACTGTGCACAGAATTTAACATGTATCAAGTTCACCAGGCTTTGATGCTCGAAAGGTAAATGGTTACCACTCAGGAAAGTTCTTGTCGGTTTTGAGAGAGAGATTCATTGTATGCTGACACTTACAAATGATTCCTTTTTTAATCAGCCACTTCAGTGTCTTGCTGAAGAAACTTGCCCCCTTAGGGTTCTGCAGATGATCACCTCTTTCTTTCAGATCACCACAGAGTTCCTTTTTGTTTCTCTTATTTCAAGTGGATATTAGACAGGAAGTCCTCTCCTCTTGCATGAACCACAAGGGCTTTGACCAGAGTGAACCAAGCACTCAAAATCTGTCTTCTAAATGGGGTTTTTCATGAGCTTGCCAGCTTGTCCTGTTCCAGTCCCGTTGCTGCTGCTGACTGTAGAACTAATCTCTCTCTCTCTCTCTCTCTCTCTCGCTCGCTCTCTCGCTCAGAGCGAAAGTCTGTTTGACTCTCTCTGCTTGCAAAAGCATATGACCCTCCAGACAATCTATGGTTATGACATGTCCTTTCATCTATTGCCTTTTTGTAAACAACAATCCAAAGCTTTTGCAAAGGCTGTGGGGCTGACATGTGTAGCATGAGCAGAGCTCCAGTATTTTAAATAAGATCTTTTTTAAGTTATTGTATGTGACCTACACTAAAATACCTGCCCCAATTTGTCTCCCAAAAACATATCTATATTCTGACACAGTAGGAGCAATATAGGACACTGGGAAGAACACATCTGGAGTCTTATATGCATAGTTAATCTTACTGAAGCAAGGATGTTAATGCTTTGTAAACAAGTTCAAAGAGGTTTATTGGGCTAATACTTGAAATAGATGGGTTGCCTACTGAGGAAAAAGCTGGGCAGGCTCGACTACTATCAACTGTAGACATGAGCTTGATTGAAACAAAAACAATCCTGGGGGGACTTGACATGGCAAGCATAAGACACTGAACGGCAGAAAATTTCAGGAATATTTCTGCTCTGTTGGCAGTGTAAAAATGTCGGGACGGAATTTTTAATGTAATTTTTCCACTCGTACCCCTACACATTTTCACAGAGCAGCTGTAGTGTTAATTGACCGCAGCCATTCCATAAGAAACAGGCCTAATGAATACAGTGTTCCCACTTGGACAAACTCTGCAACACAGGAGGGTTGTGTAAAAGTGCCGCTGTGTAAATGACCACATCGGGACACACCGGAAGTAAGTATGCTAACATTTTTTCCAGAGTAATTCCGGTTTCTGTGTAAAATAAAATAATTTTATAGAGATGAGTAGCAGCATCCAGAAGTAGGGCCACTGCTTAAAAATAAACATTTGGCCATTTAAGACAGAGATGAAGCAATTATATAAGACAATTTCTCTTCTGCATTGAGTGCTGGAAGGCTGAGATAGATACTCAATAAGCAAAGGTGGGGTGTGGAGAGGGAGAAAAGTTCCCATAATCAGATGGGAATGAGGACTTGATGTTACAGTTAGATCTGCTGAAGCAGCCTCGTCATGTTCCTTATTTGTACTTCCATATCTTACACCCAGCAGCAATTGCTCCTCTCATTCATTATTCTAAATGGTTACAAGGACATATCCCTGCACCCTGTTTGATTCATGATGTATATTGAGCGCAAGGTATTTGGTCTCCCACCCTCCATGATTTGATGGCTATCATGTGAGCATATTAAACTCTCCAAAGGTTGCAGGGAGACATAAGTATTCCGGGTCTACTGTATCATCTGTCATCACTCACAGTGCTAAAAGATTATTTAATCAGGAAATTATTTTACATTTTTAGTGCAGAGTATCTCGGAGCAATTTGGCTTGAGTAAAATGGTGATTCAAGTTTACCATCATCCGATTGTACATAGATGACCTGAGTCTCTCCAGACCATGGTGAACATAAAATCAAACAATACACAGAACATAATAATCTCATAAATAAATATATATAAATATTTGGGATGATATTCACAGTTACAGGATACTTTTCATCAGCCTGTGTGAAGTCGCTATTCCCCAGCCTGGCAGTCCTGATCTTAATGTCTACAGAGGAAGGGGAGACCCCAGTGATTCTCTTGGCTGTTTTAATGATCCACTGTATAGATTTATGTTATGAGCCTTTGCAGCTACCATAGCAAATAATGATGCAGCCAGACAGAACTCTCAATTGTGCTCCAGTAAGTTTCATCGTTTGGAGCCAGTCGTCTTGCTCTTCGCTACCTTAGGCAGTATAGCTGCTGCTTTGCCTTCTGGATTAATGAGGAGGTGTTATGAGTCCAGGTCAAGTTGTTTCATATATCCATGCTAAGGAACTTTGTCGTCTCCACCTTTCCGCGATAGAATCATCAATGTGTAGTGGAGAGTAGGCGACCTTCTTTCTCCTGAATTCCACAATCATCTCCACATTTCTTGTCCACATTGTGATTCAAGTTGTTGTTCTAGCCCCATTTTACGAACATATCAACATCCTCTCTGTAAGTTGATGTATAATTGTTGCTGATAAGGTAAATACTGTTGTATCATCTGCAAATTTGATGTTTTTGTTTGAACTGAATCTAGCAGTGCAGTTGTGTCTATGGCATGAACAGTAGTGGGTTGAGCATGCAGACCTGAAATGCACCAATGCTCAGCGGGATGGGGGTTGAGGTTTTGCTGCCAACCTAGTCATTCCGTCAAGAAAACCAGTGTTGAGAGTGGTGCTGAGACCTGTGATAGATCTGTGTTAATATTAATATCTTATAAATACGTCTTAGGTTAGTTGTAGGTTCGTTACACACACAGGTCACAAAACTTTTATAGAGAACCATTGTACTCAGAGAAGAGAGTTCATTCTCGGAGTCACAGCATCTAGAAAGATAAATAATGGGTCTGAAGTGGGTCTTCATTATTCAAGAACCATGGAGTGTTTGCTTTATTAAAAATTGATAAGAACTGCTGATGGAAGCCATCTGTTTTTAAATCAAACCACTTAAGCCTCTTGAATAGAGATGAGGTCAGAGGTTGTTATGGGTTATGGATTTTGAAAAAGGCAAGAATATTGGTAGAAACTTCATGTGGCTTCCATGAATTAGGACTGACCTCATTGATGATGTAACGGCCACATGATTTGGAGAAGTATATTATCGAATTCAGACATTTTTGGATCTGTTTTAGAAGTCAAAGTCCTGTGACACACAAAGGAGTTGGAACTGTGTGAAAGACAGGGTTGAATTATAGTAACCAGAATATGTGCTGTATTGTGTTACTTCGAAGAAAAATAGGACACAGATAAAGTAGATTTTAAAAGAGAAGCCTACTTCTGACTGGCTCTTTAAGATAAACAGAGCAGTTTCATTTGGAAAACAGATTCCAAAGTCTTCATTAAAAAAGATGATTTGATCATGGGAAGACAGGATTTGTATTCTCCTTTTCACAGGAGATACATTGGTGGCTCAGAATACCATCACTTCTGCTTAAAGAATACCTCTCAAGGACAACTCAACAAAAGAATTGTGAGTTTAAAGTGGTCTGAAACTATAATGTTTAAAAGTGCCTTATAATTATTTCTGAAATGAAAACCTAAGACCTTCAAGCAAGACTAAAAATATGCTTAAGTTTTAAAAGTGCATTTTCATAGTGGGTCTTTAATACGCACGCACACGCGCACGCACACGCGCACACACACACACACACACACACACACACACACACACACACACACACACACACACACACACACACACACAGTGAAGTTAAATTTAGAGTTAAGTAAGAAATATCATGTTATTAATAGTTTAATAAAAATGATTATTTTGAATTTACCATTGTTTGGTGAATTTTCCATTGCTGTTCCTTTGTTAGTCCTAAGTCCCTTTAGTCCCAAACAAAAGTTAAAAAGGGTTGTTAGTTTGTAGCGTATGTCGGGACTTGTCTGGGATAAAAACCAAAGATCTGAGCTTAATGAGAACTTATTTGATTGATAAAATTTGATTTATTTGGTTAAAAATCTTTTTGAAAGTTAATTAAAAGGCTTATGGAGTGTCTGAGACAAAACAGCAGCAATAGGGTTTTGGTAAATGTTTGGCAATGCCAATCTGTATAGATTTGGAAGTGGAGATTTGGTCAAAGGCTGCAGAAATTGTAGCTGATTGTGTTTTAACCCGCAAAAACTAAGTGTGGGCCAAGTGAAACTTTTCAAACTTGGTCAGATTCTGTAAAAAATTACAGATGAGTGTGGGCCCAGTGAAAATTTCCAAATGGACATTAAAAATTTTTTGGAATCACCAAACTTTTCAGATATGAAAAACATGAAGAAAGGAAAAAACAAAGCTAGAAAAGGAGAAGCTTTCTGGTCCATTTTGCGATTATTGGGGGGGGGGGGGGGGTTGGGGGAAAACCTGGTCATGCTGTAGCAAACTATTTTTACTCGATATAAAACAAGGAACAGGAACAGCACAAGAAGCTTGTATTCAAAGAGGTGAGGTAAAAAGGGACTTGCTGGTGAAATTAGGAAAGAATTTAAATATTTTATTTCAGAGGGTAAAGTGTCAAGAGAGGTAGGATTACCACAGATAACAGTAAAAAAAAGCACTCAGAGATATTGGGGCAGCTCAATCAATTATGTTGGCCAGTTCAGTGATCTGCCACAGGTGAAATAAATTTGATTAAAGGTTTTGGAAATGATTCAGAGGTGATACCTTTGCACAAGATAATGTTGAAATCAGAATTAGTTAATGGGCCTGTTAAAATGTTAATAGGCCTGTTCAGATAGGGATCAGATCAAGTTTACCAGTGGACGGGATTTCCTTGTTATTGGTGAATGATTTGGCAGAGAGTAAAGTTGTCTCTGCAATGAAATTAACAGATAAGCCCGTCATTAATGAAACAGAGACAGATTTAGGTATATTCCTGGTGTGTGCAGTGACAAGGGCAATGGCAAGAATGCTTTCCAGTGAAAAGAGTGGTGTATAAGATCATTTAAAAGGGTTGGAAGACCGTGATAGTTAACTGCAGCTGGAAAAGACTTGTCGCTATCTAGAGCAAAGTAAATAGAAAAGAAAACGTGAGTTGGAGACCTTGCTGACGTTAGAGAGAAAGCACTCTCTAATGAGGAAATTAAGAAAATGCCAGTTAGATATTATTTTAATGAGGGTTTATTGATGAGAAAATATAGGTTACATGAGATTATGGCTAGAAGTTGTAGTTCCTAGAGCCTATAGAGGTGAAGTTTTGAACATGTCTCATAGCATGTCTTTAGGTGGGCACCTTGAGAAACTATCTACAAAATTGTGAAACCAATTTACTGGCCTAATTTAAGAAATGATGTTAAGACATTTTGTAAAACATTTCACACTTGTCAAGTTGTGGGGAAACCTAATCAAAGCTATTCCTGTTTTCAGAAAAATATTTTCTGAAGTAATTGTGGACTGTGTTGGTCCAATGCACCCCAAAAAGAGCTGGAAATTAATATTTGTTGACCATTATGTGTGCAGCTTCTAGGTTTCCTGAAGCAATCCCATTCTGGAACATCAAAGCAAAAACTATGTCTGGGGTTTTAGAAACTTTTTTCACTTCATCTGGTTTGCCTAAATACAATCAAATCAGGGAAGGATTATTTTTCTGTCAAGTGTATTTCAGCGGTCAATTTATAAACTGGGAGCTGAACAAATTGCATTGGCTGCTCATCATTGAGAATCTCAGGGGGCTTTGGAGAGGTCCCATTCAACTTTAAAAAGTATGTTAAGGACTTGTGGTCAAGAAAATAAAAAGGATTGGGATGAAGGTGTTCATTTACTTTTGTTTGTAGTAAGGGAATTGGTATGAGGTTAGAGAACTTTAACGTTGTTAAAAGAACAGTGGATTAATGAGGATGTGCAGTTGAATTTGTTGGATTAAGTTTCAAAGTTTAAAGATCATTGGAAAAAAATGTGTAACATAGCTGAAGAGAATTTAAAAGTGGCTCAAGATAAGATAAAAGTCTGGAATAATGGAAGAGCAAGTCAGAGAAGTTTTAAACCAGGGGATAAATTGTTAATTCTGTTCTCAATAATTTCCATTCCTCTTAGAGAATTTTTTTCAGGACCTTATGAAATAAAATCAAAGGTAAATGAGGTCATTTACGTGGCTAAAACACCTGATATTAGATGTAAGACACAATTGTCATGTCAACATGCTAAAAGTTTCTTTTGAGAATTTGGATGTTAACCAGAAGCAGCCCAGACCAGAGGTATTAATTATTGTCAAAACTAAGGTGCTTATGGATCATGAAACCAAACAAAGCTGATTCTTATGAGAATTGTTTTAAGGAGAAGAGTGTTCTAGTCCATTTGCCTAATTCAAGTATATTGCAAAGTTTGGGTGTTGGCTCATTTGAAACACTAGGAAATGGAACAAATGAAACAGCTAATTTTAAAATTCAGAGATTTATTTCTGGACGTGCCATTGCTTGTCACGATATTGACGTGAGAGATGCAAAGCCCATCAAACAGCACCCATATCGAATGAATGAAGTGTAAATTGAGTACATGTTAAAGAATAATATTATTAGGTGTTCTACCTCAGATTGTGAACTAGTATCTGAATCAGATGGGATGGTTAGATTCTGCACTGATTATAGAAAAGTGAATGTAGTGACAAAGACAGATGCTTACCCTATCCCTAGGGTGGGTGATTGCATGGATAAGATTGGAAAAGCTAAGTTTCTTATAAAGATAGATTTATTAAAAAGATTATTGGTGTGTTCCCTTAATGGAAAGAGGAAGGGAAATTTCAGCTTTGTAACGCCATTGGGTTTAAATGAATACCATGTTTTACCATTTGGGATGAAGAAGTCTCCAGGAACATTTCAGAGGATGATGAATTCTGTAACCCAAGATGTAAAATATACAGATGGTTACATTGATGACTTGGTTACAGGAAATGACATCTGGGAAGAACACATTTCTGCATTAGAAAAATGGTTTGATAAACTTTTGAAAGCCAATCTTTCTGATAATTTAGCTAAGAGGGAATTTTGTCACGCTCTGGTGATTTATCTTGCTTATGTTGTTGGCCAGGGAAAACTGGAGCCTGTTCAGGTTAAAGTTCTGACAATTTCTGAATTTCCGAGTCCCACAGGTAAAAAAGTTGAAGTGAGATTTTTAGGAATGGTAGGGTATTGTAGGAAGTTCTGTAAAAACTTTGCTGACATTGCCCTTCCTCTGACTAATCTTTTGATGAAGAGTGAAAAGTTTATTTGGACAGCTATTTATCAGGAAGTATTTGAACAACTGAAAAACATAAAATGTCATAAACCTGTGCTTAAATCATCTGATTTTGAGAAGCCGTTTGCTTTGGCAGTTGAAGCATGTGAAGATGCTGCCAATGCTGTGTTATTACAAAAGGATGACTGTGAAGGTGTTGAGCATCCAGTGGTTTATTTAACTGAGAAATTCAATAAACATTAGAAGAATTATTCTATTATTGAGAAGGAATTATTGTCCCTTGTATTAGCTCTGCAACATTTTCTAATGTGTGTTTCCCCTGCTATGGAACCAATTATTGTTCACACTGACCATTTTTTTGAGTGAAATTAAAAATATATGGTTTTCATTTTGTTTAATTTTGCAAGAATATGACTCATATTAGAGGCAAAGTCAATGTCATTGCTGATTGCCTATCTAGATGTTGAATTAATATGTAACTTTTGCTGATATGTTTGTATTATATAATTTAAGAATGCGAAATCTATCAAGAACAAATGGTAGATGTAATTTAAAATTTTGACCTTTTTAGAAGTTCAAAATTTTCCTTTGTGAAAGGAGGTGTAATGGATCTGTGTTAATATTAATATTTTGTCAAGCTATATTTCTTATAAATATGTCTTAGGTTAGGTGTGGGTTGGTTATAGGGTCACACACAAGGTCGCAATACATTTATAGAGAACCACTGTACTCAGAGAAGAGAGTTCATTCTTGGAGTCACAGTGTCGAGAAAGACAGATAATGGATCTGAAGTGGGTCTTAATTATTCAAGAACAATGGGAGTGTTTGCTTTCATAAAAACTGATAAGAGCTACTGAAGGAAGCCATCTGTTTTTAAACCAAACCACTTAAGCCTCTTGAACAGAGATAAGGGAAGAGGTTTTGAAGAGGTTTTGAAAAAGGCAAGAATATTGGTAGAAACTTCATGTGGTTTCCATGAATTGGGACTGACCTCATTGAAATATTTTATCGAATTCAGCCATTTTTGGATCAGTTTCAAATGTCAAAACCCTGTGACACACAAAGGTATTGGAACCTTGTGGAAGACTGGGTTGAATTACAGAAATCAGAATAGATGCTGTTATCTGTTACTTCTAAGAAGAGGAAGACACAGATTCCAAAACAGAAGCCTACTTCTAACTGGCTCTTTAAGATAAAGAGAGCAGTTTCTTTTGGAAAACAGATTCTAAAGTCTTCATTCAAAAGAAGAAGATTTGATAATGGGAAGACAGGATTTTTATTCTCCTTTTTGCAGGATATACATTGGTGGCTCTGGAGATTGTCACTTCTGCTTAAAGAATACCTCAAGGACAGCTCATCAAAAGAATTGTGAGTTTAAAGAGACCTGATGTTTAAAAGTACTTTATAATTATTTCTGAACTGAAAACTTAAGACCTTCAAGCAAGACCTAAAAGGTGTTGAAATATTAAAAGTGAATTTTCAGAGTGAGACTTTAATACAAACACATGTGTCGAAAGTGAGGTTAAATTTAGAGTTAAGTAAGAAATATTATGTTAAAAGTTTAACAATAACTATTATTTTAAGTTTTCCATGGTTGTTTCTTTGTTAGTGCTAACAATGTCCCTTTAGTCCCAAACAATATTTGTAATAAATGATGTGTTAGTTCGTAACGAGTCCCAGCAAAGACAATTTATCCACCAGTCTCTGAGCTATGATTGCGTTAAACTGCAGGCTAGTCTGGTGTATGATGCATCATTCTCTGGGTGGGTCAGGACGGCATGGAAAGTCAACGCTATGGATGAGTTTAGACTGTAGGCAAACTGGAATGGATCCAATGTCACTGGGAGAAGCACTTTGATACTTGCTGTCAGCAGCTGCAGGTCTAATCTTTGATACTCCTGATGAAGGGCTCTGCCCTGAAACATCAAGTGCCTTGTGCTTTTATGGAACCTGCATTACTTGCACTGTCTTTTGTGTACGACAGAAGTTTGTGGGAATAACTCTATAAAAGACACACAATTGTTTCATTCCAAAGAAGAAGCATTCTAAAGGGAGGCCCAGCCAACTGTGGTTGACAAGGGAACTGAAAGACAGCATAAAAGTGGAAGAGAGGGCATATGGTATTGCAACATTTTGTGGGAAGCCGGAAGATTGAGTAGCTCTTTAACTACAACAAAAGCAGTAAGGGGAGAAAAGATGAAATAACACAAAAGAGAATACTGTGGCGGTGTGAGCAGTGGAAGAAACACAGCCACCACGTTGAGGGTCGTTAATGACAGATTTTATTCAAATTCAAAGCGCCCATTTAAGGGCAGCAGGAGCTCAGTCGCCTGGTGCGTTGTGATGTCATAATCACTGCCCGGGGGGGGAGGGGGGCTGGAAGGGATGTTGGAGTCAGAGAGAAACCTCTGAAAGTGCCATTTCACCATGGCTGCCCCGTCACGTGACGATACATGTGGGGCCAGTTCGCCAGGAGAATGTACACCGCCACAATACCAACATTTTTTTCAGACATAAAGTGCAAGAGTTGATATTAAATTGCTGGGAAATGATGCTGGGCAAGTGATAATGGGGAGCAAAGAATTGGCGGATGAGCTGAATAGGTATTTTGCATCATTCTCCACTGTGGAAGACACCAGTGACATGTCCAAATTTCGAGAGAGTCGGGGGGCAGAGGAAGAATAGTTGTGGTCACTAAGAAGTTGCTTGGGAAGCTGAAAAGGTTGAAGCCACCTGGACTGTGACACCCCAGGGATCTGAAAGAGGCAGCAGAGAAAATTGTGAGCCCATCTTTCAGGAATTGATGGAGTCGGAAATGGTTCCAAAGGGCTGGAAAATTTCCAATGTTGCTTCACTCTTTAAGATTGGAGAGAGGCAAAGGTCAGGAAATTGTAGGCAGATTAAATTAACTTCGGTGTTTGGCAAGGTCCTAGAGTCCATTATTAAGGATGTGGTTTTGGAGTTATTTAACTGTCAGCCACAAACGAGTCTGCAGCTGACGTGGACTTTTTACCCCCTCCATAAATCTTCGTCCGCGAAGCCAAGCCAAAGAAGAATTTAGAGATTCAGCATGGTATCAGGTCCTTGCATCCTACAACCCAGTGGCTCTCAAATACATCTACATGACCAATTAACCAACTTACCCCGCGCATATTGCTTTGAAAAGTGGGAGTACACTGGAGCAAGCGGAGAAACATCGCGTCAATAAAATCACCCTGACGGATCTGTTGGAAGTCTTTGAGGAAGTAATGAGCAGGACAGACAAACCAAATTCAGTGATGCGGTTTACTCAGATTTTCCGAAGGTCTTTGATAAGGTGCCGCACACGAGGCTGCTTAACCAGATGGGAACGCGCGGTGTTCCAGGTAAGGTACAAGTATGATTGGCTTACAGGGAACAAAAGGTCCTTTTCTGGCTTGCTGTTGGTGACTAGTGATGTTCCACAGGGGTTGGGGTTGGGTCCATTACTTTTCACATTGAATCAATTTTTATTTTAATTTAGACATACAGCATGGTAACAGGTCTTTTCAGTCCATGAGCCCGTGCTGCCAATTACACCCAAATGACCAACATCACAGTCATTTTGAACTGTGGGAGGAAACCAGAGCACCAGGAGGAAACCCTTGCAGACGTGGGTAAAACGTGCCAACTCCTTACAAACAGTGCTGGCTGTGAGCCCGGGTCACTGGCTCTGTAACAGCATTGCACTAATCGCCACGCTAACTGTACCATCTGTGTCGTAGATGTAAATGATTTGGATGATGGAACGATGGCCCCGTGGCCAGGTTTGCAGATGATACAGAGATAGGTTGAGGGGAAAGTGGTATTGAGGAAGTAGAGTTTGCAGAGGTTACTCAGACACGTTGGGAGAATGAGTAAAAGCAGTGGCAGATGGAATACAGTGTGGTCATGCACTTTGGAGGAAGGAACAAAGAAGTAGACTATTTCCTAAATGGGGAGAAAATTCAGGAGGCAGAGGGAATTAGGAACCCTTATGCAGGATTCGCTGAAGGTTCACTTGCAGAATGAGTCAATAGTAAGGAAGGAAAATTAAATGTTAGCATTTATTTCAAAAGGAATTGATTATCAGAAACAGAATCAGAATTTATTGCCATGAACGTGTCATGAAATTCGTTTTTTTTGACAGGATCACAGTGCAAACGTTCACATAAACCACCTTATAACAATAAATAAAAATAGTGCAAGAAAAAGACAAAGTAATGTTGTGTCTGTGGTTCATTGTTTATTCAGAAATGAAGACTCAAGGCTCAATTTATTGTCATGCAATATTACACGAAATTCCTTTTCGTCTGCTGTAAGGCAGATTTGCCATCAGCAGAAATTGCCTGGGGCGCCTCGTGCAATCGGAGGAAGAGAAACAAAAGACCGTCCCCTCAGAGTCATTGAGTGAACATGGATTCGCCTCCAGCACCCGCAGACACTGCAGCCACACAGAGTCCAGTCCGAACCATGAGCAGCCCAAGCTCCTGATCAAGACCTCCAACATGGTCAGGAACCCTTGGCACCCTCTCACATTCCAGTTCTGATCCGGAATGGCAGAGAGGAACAAGCTGTTTTAGTGCCACTGAGTGCTCATCTTCGGACTCTTGTAACTTTTTCCTGATGGTAGCAGAGAGAAGAGGCATGGCCTGGGTGGCAGGGGTCCTTGAGGATAGGGACTGCTTTCTTAAGACACTTCCTCTTGTAAATGTCCTTAATAAAGACTGGTGCCTATGATGTTGCAGGCTGAGTTAACAACCCTCTGGAGTTTTTCTTGTCCTGAGCGTAACTGTTGGAGCAGCAGTTAACATGATGCCTTTACAGCACCAATGATCAGAACCCGTGGTGTCGGTAAAGAGTTTGTATGGTCTCCATGTGTCTGTGTAGGTTTTCCCCAGGGGCTCCAGTTTCCTCCCATTGTTCACAATGTTCCATGGGTGTAAATTTGGCAGCAAGGACTCTTGGGCTGAAATGGCCTGTTACAGTACCATATGTCTAAATTTATTTATAAATGAATTTTAAAATATTAGCCATTTGAAGGGGTATTTCATACTTTACCATTAGCTCTTGATAGTAACTTGACCCCTACCCCTTTCTTAGCTACCTTCAGAGTGACTGGGCCAATAGATTTAACATGGACTTATTTACAATCCTATGTCATGGCTTTTGCTTCCCTCATCGCTGGAAGGGCCATCTCGCTGAGGTGGAAAGATGCTGCCCCTCCCACTCACACTCAGTGGTTGTCCGATGTGATGGCATGTCTGTCTCTAGAAATAATTAGGTGTTCGACTACTGCAATGGATTGTAACTTTCTTTCTCTTTGGGGTTTTTTTTTCAAAATTATTTTCAAAACTTATAGATTACCACTTTTTTTTCTCGACCCCATTGTTATTAATATTATGAGTCGTGGACTCCTTAACTTGGCCAGCAGCCCTCATAGGGTGGGGCTAGACTCTTAGTTTAAAAATGTTTCTTTGTTCTTTCCCTTTTTCCAGTTTAATGATGTGGGATCATATGTGCGTTGTTCACTGTTATTTGATATTAATTTACTTTATCATTATTATCATGTGTACCTATGTAATTTGTGTGTATGTTAGAACTAATAAAAAGATTGAAAATGAATTTTAAAATATTAGCCATTCGGTGTATAGTGAGCAGTTTTCAGCCCCATATCCAAGGAAGGATGTGCTGGCATTGGAGAGGGTTCAGAGGAGGTTTATGAGAATGACCATGAGGATGAAACGGTTAACATGTGAAGAGTATTTCATGACTCTGGACCCGTATTCACTGGATTTTAGAAAGGCAAGGGGGGTGGAATCTCATTGAAACATTCCAAATATTGATAGGGCTAGAGAGCAGACGTGGAGAAGATGTTTCTGGTTGAAGGAGAGACTGGGACAGAAGGGCACAACCTCAGAATAAAAGAATGTCCCTTTCAAATAGATAGAAGGTCTCTTCAGCTGGAGGATGGTGAATTTGTGGAATTAATTGCCACAGATGACAGTAGAGGCAAAGTCATTCAGGAGGTTTAAAGCAGAGGTTGATGAGTTCTTAATTAGTAAAATGGTCAAGAATTACAATGCAGGAAGACTGCAGGAAAATGCGGTAGAGTGGAAAAAAATAATCAGCCATGATTTGAAGGGTGGAGCAGACTTGATGGGCTGAATGGCCTCATCCTGCTCTTCTGGTCCTTGTTGAGCAAGAACTCTCTTCACCTTAACTGTCTTCACTCCAGACCATGCAGCCAAATAATCGCAGAGTAAAATATTCCAGGAAGGAATGAACCTTTTGTTGTCCAGAAGGTCTCTAAAGTTAACATTTGGAACACGTATCAGAGAAAAGTGCACAATTACTATGGTACTGTTTAGGATTCTTTTAACATTGCTAATTGTAAACCAAATAGATGTTTTACATAAGGATAACTGAATGATGAATGGCTATAGGAAATTCATTAACCTGTTGATCCCCAGACCTGCCTGTGTTCTTGTATCACATTCATCATTTTCTTTGCAAGCCAAAAAGGTTGCGCTCTGAAGCTATGGTTCAAGCAACACATTTTCTGAAGTTAAGACTGAAATATCTAATGAGACCCGCACCTTAATATGAACAGAAGAAAGTAAAATTCGTGCTGAGAAAACTAATCTCATGAAAGGTGAATGGCAGGCCAAAACTTTATCAAGTGAAGCCCAGCACAATATGACATTACCCAAATGAATGATCTGTTCTATTGATGAAGTCAGTAACATTCCACGTAATGGGTAGATATAAAAGGAATGGTGAATTGCTCAAGCAAATCCAGAAACCTCATTTGCCTTTCAATGGATCCAGATCTCTTGGTTCCAATGAAAATCTGACTGTCTTAATTTTATAATTTTCATGATAGAGTTTATAATTCAAGCTTTTGTACAGAGAAGTAGCTTTTGGTCCTCTCTGCCGCTCTTATGGTCCAGTGATTTGACCACCTATCCAATGCTCTACAACAGTGGTCCTCAACCTTTTTCTTTCCACTCACATACCACTTTAAGTATTCCCTATGCCATTGGTGCTCTGTCATTAGTAAGGGATTGCTTAAGGTGGGATGTGAGTGGGAAGGGAAGGTTGAGAATCACTACTCTAGACCTAATTGTTACTGAAATATTTTGCTTGAGAAAAATTGTCATTGGCCGATTTCCTTTGGAGTTTTGAAACCATGTGCATAACGAGTCAATTAGATACAAATAAAACAGAGGTTTTCAAATTTTTCTTTTCACCCACACATCACCTTAAGCAATCCCTTCCAAATTACAAAATACCTACAGCATAGGGAATACTTAAAGTGGTATGTGAGTGGAAATAGAAAAGTTGAGAACCATTGCACTATCGCAACCATACCACAATTGTGATGCAGCCAGCCAGGACACACTCGATAGAGCTCCTGCTAAAAGCCAACAGGATGGTGACTATTAGCCTTGCCCACCTCAGTCTTCTCAGGAAATGCAGTCACTGTTGCACCTTACTGACAAGTGAGGGGATGTTGGGTATCCAGAATTGGTTACTACTTAAGTGAAATCCAAGGAACTCGATGCTCTCCACTGCAGAGCTATTAATGTGCAGTGGGTGGTGGTTGGTCCTGAAGTCCACAATCATCTCCTTTATCTTGTCCATGTTGAGACTTGGGTTGTTATTCTTGCACCATATCACATGAGATTTTCCACCTCTTTGGCAGTCTCACCAACCACTGAAAAGAATTTTCTTGCCTCAATCTTATCCATCCCTTTGATCATGTCACATGCTCCAATAAGATCCCCTCTCCCCCTTCATTCCTGCACACTGAATCCACCAGCCCCAATTTTCTTGCCAATCACTATGATTGAATTTCTCATATAAAGCATGGGTAGAGACCAGGGTATTATACCTAAACAAGGGAGAGGACAAGAGGATGAGGGAGGTGTTAAGACCTGACCATCAAATAGGAGCTAGAATTGGGCCATTCAGCCCATTGAGTCAATCCTGTCATTCCCACCTGGCTGATATTCTGTCCTTTTCAACACCATTCTGCTGCTTTCTCCCCTTTATTCACTGTAATTAAGAGCATATCTACTTGTCTTAAATATACACAATGACTTTACCTCCTCAGCCATCCACAGATTCACCAGCCTCTATCTAAAAAAAGTTCCTCCTCATCTCTCTTCCAAAGGGATAGCTTTGTATGCTGAAGCTGTGTCCTCTGGACTCAAATTTCCTGCAACACAGAGGATTGATTCACTGATTAAACTGGAAACACCTCTCTGGTAGGTGGAACTTCATTGAAGGTCACTTCCTCTTTATCAATCAAATTCAGACCTGCCCACAGACTAAATCACCTTTTGATCGGTCATCTTCTGACCTGAAGTCACATGAGTTGATACCACAATTTAAGCCACCTTCTGATTGGTCATCCTCATCACATGAAGTCACATGACTCAAAACCTGTGCCAGCCATCAGCACAAGGAGTATAAAAACAGCACCTGTGTAATTCTTGCTCTTTGTTATCCTGACCCACTCCTGGCTGTGAGGTGCTGGAGGACCATTGTCAGTTGTGTGCCATACTTGTAGATTTCCATCTGTAACCAGAAGGATTCTTTAATTTGTGCTTGGCCTGTCTTCTTTGGCTTGGCTTCGTGGACGAAGATTTATGGAGAGGGTAAATGTCCACGTCAGCTGCAGGCTCGTTTGTGGCTGACAAGTCCGATGCGGGACAGGCAGACACGGTTGCAGCGGAAAATTGGTTGGTTGGGGTTGGGTGTTGGGTTTTTCCTCCTTTGCCTTTTGTCAGTGAGGTGGGCTCTGCAGTCTTCTTCAAAGGAGGTTGCTGCCCGCCGAACTGTGAGGCGCCAAGATGCACGGTTTGAGGCGATATCAGCCCACTGGCGGTGGTCAATGCGGCAGGAACCAAGAGATTTCTTTAGGCAGTCCTTGTACCTCTTCTTTAGGGGTAATGGGTACTCTTTTCTCTCACCCCTTAGTAATTTGGGATACCACCTCTATGTATTTGCAGTTTTGTGAACTTGCAGGCTAGCGACATCAGTGTCTTCTCTCGCTTTGTATTTGTTCCCGCTTGCAAATAAAGTTTGTTTTAATCCAGGGATGTAACTCCTTGAGCCCTATGAATCTGTTGCCTCAGCCCTCGCCACCACACTCCCCCCACAATCAGAAACTTCCTCTCCATGACCACTCCATCAAGGCCTTTCAATATTCAATAGGTTTCAATGAGATCCCTCCTCATTGTTCTAAACCCCAGTGAGTACAGTCCCAGGGCCTTCAAATGCTCCTCGTATGATAGCCCTTTCATTCAGGGATCATTATAGTGAACCTCCTCTGGACCCTCTCCAATGCCAATGCATCCTTCCTTCGATAAGGAGCCCAAAACTGCTTATAAGACTCTGTGCCTTTTAACCCTTTGGACTCTGTGCCCTGGTTTTCAGGGACTACCAATAAGCACATATACTCTGTACTTCTGTTTCCTGGGACTGGCTTTTATACCCAACCACCAGCTGGCTTTTACTTGAATTCATACTGGAGTTTACTCATGGACTCAGTCCAGAGTATATATTATGAAAGGTTAAAAATGGTCAGAGTCCAAAGAGTTAAAGCCTCAACATTACATTCTCTCCCCCTCAAAATGAGTGCCAGCATTGCATTTGCCTTCCTTCCCATCGTTTCTACAAGCAAATTTACCCTTGGAGAATCTTGCATGAGAACTCCCAAGTCCCTCTGCACCTCTGATTTCTAAACTCTTTGCCCATTTAGAACATAGTCTGCACCTTTATTCTTTCCACTAAAGTGCATGATCATATACATACTGTATTCCATCTGATGTTTCCTTGCCCAATGTCCAGGTCCTTCTGTGGACTCAATGCCTCCTTCCCCTCCTCCTATCTTTGTATCGTCTGTAAACCTGGCCACAATGAGGGTAGCTGGGTAATACAGGCTATATGGAGGGATTGTTAAGGAACAATGGAAGACTTTCAAAGAGATTTTTCACTATATAGGGGAGACTTGCCAAGATGTTGCCTAAATTTGGGAAACAAGTCTTATGAGGCAAGGTTAGCAAAGCTGGGAGTTTTCTCTTTGGAGCGTAGAAGAATGAGGAGACTCGATGGAGGTCTGCAAGATAGAGACATAGATAGGGTGGACAGCCACCACTTATTTCCCAGGGCAGGATCAGCAAACACCAGAGGACCCATGTACAAACCGAAGGGAGGGACGTTTAGGGGAGACATCAGGGGTAAGTTGTTTTTTGCACAGAGATGTGGGAGCATGGAATGCATTGCCAGGGATGGTGGTAGAGAATGAAACATTGGGGGCATTTAAGAGACACTTAGGCAGAATTATGGATGAAGGAAAAATTGAGGGTTATGGGGTAGGGAGGGTTTAGTACTTTTACTTAGGGATACGTGGGCTCGCACAATATCGAGGGCCAAGGGGCCTGTACTGTTCTGTGCTTTAATGTTCTATACGCAATGAAAATGCATTATAGTTAAAAATAAGGACAGTAAGGGTGGGGAGAGCCAGCCTTGTCTAATGAAAAAAATAAAGGTGTCAAGCTAAAAGCTAATGTATACAAATCATTCAAGGTAGTGAGAAAGTGGAAGATTGGAAGAACTTTAAAGAGCAACAAAGAACCATTAAGCAAGCAATAAAGATTGTGAAAGTAAGCCAGCACTCATTACAAAAGCAGGTTGTAAAAGTTTTTATAATTGTATGAATCACAAAAGGGAGGCTAAAGTGAATGTATATCCCACAGAAGATGAGAAGGAGGAATTAATATTGGGAAATGCATAATATTGAAGCCTTGAATTACTAGTTTGTGTCGGTCTTCACAGTCGAAGATGCATCTAACAGACCAAAGAGGGATGTTATGGAGGTGAGCCATTATTAGAAAAGAGCATGTGCTCACAAACTATTGGGCTTACAGGTGGATAAGTCCCCTGGACCTGACTGAATGCATCAGAGGGGAGAAGAAAAATTGGCAGAAGTTATTTACCAAAATTCTCTGGACTCTGGGCAAGTCCCAGCAGATTGGATGACAGGAAATGTTACACTACTGTTTACAAAAAAATGTGGATGAAAGGCAGGTAACTATAGACTCATGGGTCCTCTACCGGCACCACCTACGGCTCCTAGAACGCTTCCACCAGCGTTGTCTCCGCTCCATCCTCAACATCCATTGGAGCGCTCACACCCCTAACGTCGAGGTACTCGAGATGGCAGAGGTCGACAGCATCGAGTCCACGCTGCTGAAGATCCAGCTGCGCTGGATGGGTCACGTCTCCAGAATGGAGGACCATCGCCTTCCCAAGATCGTATTATATGGCGAGCTCTCCACTGGCCACCGTGACAGAGGTGCACCAAAGAAAAGGTACAAGGACTGCCTAAAGAAATCTCTTGGTGCCTGCCACATTGACCACCGCCAGTGGGCTGATAACGCCTCAAACCGTGCATCTTGGCGCCTCACAGTTTGGCGGGCAGCAGCCTCCTTTGAAGAAGACCGCAGAGCCTACCTCACTGACAAAAGGCAAAGGAGGAAAAACCCAACACCCAACCCCAACCAACCAATTTTCCCTTGCAACCGCTGCAATCGTGTCTGCCTGTCCCGCATCGGACTGGTCAGGCACAAACGAGCCTGCAGCTGACGTGGACTTTTTACCCCCTCCATAAATCTTCGTCCGCGAAGCCAAGCCAAAGAAAGATAAAAATAGACTCGTTAGCTTAATGTCTGTAATTAGGAAATGCTTAAAGCTAACCATGAAGGAAGAAATAACAAGACATTGGGATGGAAATGGTTCAATGAGGCGCATGGATTCAAGAAAGGTAGGTCCTGATGACAAATTTCAAATTAATATGGGCAATGTAATGAGCACAGAAGATGGAGGGGAGCAGGTGGGTGCTGTGTCCTTGGATTATGAGAAGGTATTGGATAAGATGCCACTTAAAAGACATCCGTGCATAAGGATGTATGGATAGAGGAATGGCTAATGACTAAAAAGCAGGGAGTTGGGGTAAATGGGTGCATTTCTGGTTGGCAATCATTGCTGAGTGGAATGATGCAGGACTGAGTGCTGTCCCTGAATTGTTCACAGTATACATTAATGATTTGGAGGAGTGTAGTGTATCTAAGTTCACTGATGATGCTAAATTGAGAGGAAAAGCAAATTGTGCCCAGTTCATGGAGAGTCCGAAGAAAGACATAGATAGTTTAAATGAATGGGCAAGGGCCTGGCAGATGGAGTACAATGTTGGGAAATGCAAGGTTATCCACCTTGCAAGGACAAATACATCAGATTATTACATCGATGGCGAAAGGCTGCTTCACATGATCTTACAGAGGATGGGAGTGCTTGTGCATGAATGGCAAAGCAATGGTTTGTAGATGCAGCAGGGAATCAAGAAGACAGTTGCAATGTTGACCTTTATTGCTCATGGGATTGAATTTAAAAGCAGGGAGATTCTGCTGTAACTGTACAGGTTCACACCTGGAAACAAAGGCTCTGTAAAATGTACTCTGAACCCCTATGGATTTTGTCATGTCAATGGCTCTAATGATACAGTCGGACAGACTCCATGTAAGCTCCAGGACGTCCTTGAGCCCATTGAAATACTAATGATTACAAGCGGTTGGGGGGGGGGGGGGGGGGGGGGAGGGGAATCCGAACAAAATCCACCAGCTAAATCAACAGGCAGAGAGATCTCAGAATATGTCTGAAGAAATTGTTTACTCTCAGAAGTTTATGTCAATATGTGGTTAACATTTCAACAACAGAGCTAGGTATGGAGTTTTGAAGTTCTTATTTTCCAGCTTGAAATGTAACATTTGTTGTAAATCTTTAATTTTGTTGAAATTAATCACCAAAATCTGCAGAGGATATAAATGTAGCAAAAACAAATGCTGGAGCAATTCAGCAGGTAACCCAGCATCAGGTAAAGATGTACAACCAATGTTTCAGGCCTGAGACTCTTGAATAGAAAGCTGGGGGTGGTGGGGGGGAAGAGCACAAGAGACAGCTGGAATATCCCAGTGGCAACCTATTTCAATTCCCTGCCCCATTCCCATGCTGGCACTTCTGTCCATTCACTGCCAAACTGAGACCACAATCAAATTGGAGCAACATCTCGTATTCTGCCTGGGCACCCTCCATCCAGATGGCATTAACATTGGTATCCGTTAGCCTCCCCCCTCCCTTCCCCTATTCTGATGTCTCCTTTCCTCCACTCTGCATTCACAGCAATCCCCTCCCCCAATCACTCTGCATTCACAGAGCAACCCCCTCCCCCAATCACTCTGCATTCACAGAGCAACCCCCTCCCCAATCACTCTGCATTCACAGAGCAACCCCCTCCCCCAATCACTCTGCATTCACAGAGCAACCCCCTCCCCAATCACTCTGCATTCACAGAGCAACCCCCTCCCCCAATCACTTTGCATTCACAGAGCAACCCCCTCCCCCAATCATTCTGCATTCACAGAGCAACCCCCTCCCCCAATCACTCTGCATTCACAGAGCAACCCCTCCCCCCAATCACTCTGCATTCATAGAGCAACCCCCCAATCACTCTGCTTTCACAGAGAAACCCCCTCCCCCAATCACTCTGCATTCACAGAGCAACCCCCTCCCCCAATCACTCTGCATTCACAGAGCAACCCCCTCCCCAATCACTCTGCATTCACAGAGCAACCCCCTCCCTAATCACTCTGCATTCACAGAGCAACCCCCTCCCCAATCACTCTGCATTCACAGAGCAACCCCTCCCCCAATCACTCTGCATTCACAGAGCAATCCCCCCAATCACTCTGCTTTCACAGAGAAACCCCCTCCCCCAATCACTCTGCATTCACAGAGCAACCCCCTCCCCCAATGAATTTTCACTTTTCCTCTCCTGCCCTCCTATCCGTGTCCAATTGTCACCTTTTGTCTGTTGGCCTATGCTCCTCCTGCAGCTTTTTCATTCAGCACCTGTCTAGATTTTGCTTGTACCTTGAAGAAGGGCTCAGGCCCAAAACATTGACCATGGACACTGTGTTTCCTCCTGTGTTTCTCCAGTGCTTTTGTATTTTTTTAAATTTGTTGAAACTATTTTCCCATCTGAAACCCTGTTTCATCAAAACCCTTGTAATCATCAAAATTACATTTGATCACCTGGAATGTAATTCAGAATTTTGATATTCAATTTTATTCAAAGAACTGGCAGAGATACCAGAAGAAAAAGGAGAATCAACTTGAGTTTGGTCAGTGAACATCATCCAACATTAAACTAGGTTCTAAATCAATTAGGACAGTGGGTAAAGAAATGGCTGAAGGAATTTAACTCGGAGATGCATTAACCAAGCCCAGGACGTACACAGTGAAATGCAAGGGCCTGCCGAGTGTTGTTGAACAGCAAGCGCTTGGGGTAAAAGTACATGGGTAGAGAGTGAGGTGAAGAAGCTTTAGTGGCTGAGACGTTGAGATGATGTGTTACAGTTATACAAATTGTTGTTCAGGCTGCACTGGCATTGCGCAGAGTTCTGATCACCGTGTGGTCGAGAGGATGTGACTAAGGTAAAGGGTGCAGAAAAGATTCACCGCAACGTTGCCTCAACTGGAGACTTGAGTTGTGAGTAGAAACTGAATATTTGTTTACCCTGGGGCAACCTAGGCTGAAAGTTGACAATGCAGAGGATTATTAGATTTTCTGGGGTATTGGGTTGGTCGGCACAGTCGGTTTCCCAGGGTAAAGGAATCTAGAAAAGATAGTGTTAAAATGAGAGGGGAATGATTTGAAGGAGAACTGAGGCACAACCATTTTGCACTGAGTGGAGTGTGGAACAACTTTCCAGAGGAATTGGTTGAGGCAGGTACAATAATGTGTAAAAAAAAAAAAAAAAAAAAAAAAAAAAAAAAAAAAAAAAAAAAAAAAAAAAAAATCATTTGGACAGGGTCCATGACAAGGAAAGCTTTCAAGAGAGTTGGGCCAAACGTGATTAGTGTAAATTGGCATCCTACTCATCGTGGATGAGTTGAGCCTGTCTCTGTATTGTATAACTCTGAGTTGATGAGTCTCCATTCCGTTTTGCTCACACCAGTTGGGGATGGAACGCTGAAGACTTTGTGTTAGGTCAAAGTGAAATCTGAAATTACAGTTGCTAATAACTGATTGGGCATCACCTGCAAGGAAGGATCAACTCAGCTATGATTGCAATACGATTGTGGGAGGACATCTTGATCAGTCATCAGAGAAGTGACACGTTGACCTCCTGGGAATGTGTGTGATAGGGTTCAGTTTGTTGCATTGAGGGGCTGCAATGAAAGGATATCCCAGCATCAACCATTAAATCATTCACATTTCTCCATCTTATTAAGGTTTACCAGCATGAATAATGTATTTGAGACTTCTTTTATTCTGAGGGGTATAGATAGAGCAAAAGCAAGGTGATATAACTGCCAAAAAGTCAGCCTGAAGAAAACTGAGGTCCTCCATCAGCCAGCTCCCCACCATGACTACCAGCCCCCCCACATCTCCATCGGGCACACAAAACTCAAAACGGTCAACCAGTTTACCTATCTCGGCTGCACCATTTCATCAGATGCAAGGATCGACAATGAGATAGACAACAGACTCGCCAAGGCAAATAGCGCCTTTGGAAGACTACACAAAAGAGTCTGGAAAAACAACCAACTGAAAAACCTCACAAAGATAAGCGTATACAGAGCCGTTGTCATACCCACACTCGAGATACTCGAGATACTCGATGCTGTCGACCTCTGCCATCTCGAGGTACTCGAGATGGCAGAGGTCGACAGCATCGAGTCCACGCTGCTGAAGATCCAGCTGCGCTGGATGGGTCACGTCTCCAGAATGGAGGACCATCGCCTTCCCTAGATCGTATTATATGGCGAGCTCTCCACTGGCCACCGTGACAGAGGTGCACCAAAGAAAAGGTACAAGGACTGCCTAAAGAAATCTCTTGGTGCCTGCCACATTGACCACCGCCAGTGGGCTGATAACGCCTCAAACCGTGCATCTTGGCGCCTCACAGTTTGGCGGGCAGCAGCCTCCTTTGAAGAAGACCGCAGAGCCCACCTCACTGACAAAAGGCAAAGGAGGAAAAACCCAACACCCAACCCCAACCAACTAATTTTCCCTTGCAACCGCTGCAATCGTGTCTGCCTGTCCCGCATCGGACTGGTCAGCCACAAACGAGCCTGCAGCTGACGTGGACTTTTTACCCCCTCCATAAATCTTCGTCCGCGAAGCCAAGCCAAAGAAAGATAACAATAAGAACACATGGGTTAAGGTTGAAAGGTGAAATGTTTAAAGGGAACCTCTTCACGCTGAGAGTGTGGAATGAGCTCAGAATCAGAATTTATTGTGTTTTGCGACAGTTTCATAGAGCAAATATTCATATAAACTACCTTACAACAACAAATTTTTAAAAAAATGCACGAAATGTAAGGCAGTGTCTTTGGTTCATTGATTATCCAGGAACCTAATGGCAGCGGGAAAGAAGCTGTCCTTGACCTGCTGAGTGCTCGTCTTTAGGCTTCTGTACCTTTTGCCCCCCCCCCCCAAGTTCCTCAACATGGTTATCCAACAGCACGAAAACCAACAAGGTCGAGTCAGATACAGCAATGAGCTCTCCGAACCCTTCTCCATTGACAACGGCGTGAAGCAAGGCTGCATCCTCGTACCAACCCTCCTTACTATCTTCTTCAGCATGATGCTGAAACAAGCCATGAAAGACCTCAACAATGAAGACGGTGTTTACATCCGGTACCACACGGATGGCAGTCTCTTCAATCTGAGGCGCCTGCAAGCTCACACCAAGACACAAGAGCAACTTATCCGTTGTACTACTCTTTGCAGATGATGCCGCTTTAGTTGCCCATTCAGAGCCAGCTCTCCAGCGCATGACATCCTGTTTTGCGGAAACTGCCAAAATATTTGGCCTGAAAGTCAGCCTGAAGAAAACTGAGGTCCTCCATCAGCCAGCTCCCCACCATGACCACCAGCCCCCCCGCCCCCACATCTCCATCGGGCACACAAAACTCAAAATGGTCAACTAGTTTACCTACCTCAGCTGCACCATTTCATCTGATGCAAGGATCGACAAAGACAACAGACTCACCAAGGCAAATAGAGCCTTTGGAAGACTACACAAAAGAGTCTGGAAAAACAACCACCTGAAGAAACACACAAAGATCAGCGTGTACAGAGCCGTTGTCATACATATGCTCCTGTTCAGCTCTGAATCATGGGTGCTCTACCAGCATCACCTACGGCTTCTAGAACGCTTCCATCAGCGCTGTCTCCACTCCATCCTCAACATTCATTGGAATGACTTCATCACCAACATCGAAGTACTCGAGCTGGCAGAGTCCGCAAGCATCGAATCCATGCTGCTGGAGACCCAACTGCGCTGGGTGGGTCACGTCTCCAGAATGGAGGACCATCGCCTTCCCAAGATAGTGTTCTATGGCGAGCTCTCCACTGGCCACCGAGACAGAGGTGCACCAAAGAAGAGGTACAAGGACTGCTTAAAGATATCTCTTGGTGCCTGCCACATTGACCACCGCCAGTGAGCTCATCTCGCCTCCAACCGTGCATCTTGACGCCTCACAGTTCGGCGGGCAGCAACCTCCTTTGAAGAAGACCGCAGAGCCCACCTCACTGACAAAAAACAAAGGAGGAAAAACCCAACACCCAACCCCAACCAACCAATTTTCCCTTGTAACCGCTGCAACCGTGCCTGCCTGTCTCGCATCAGACTTGTCAGTCACCAACGAGCCTGCAGCAGACGTGGACATACCCCTCCATAAATCTTCGTCTGCGAAGCCAAGCCAAAGAAAAAAAAAGTAGAGTGAAGAGGGCATGGCCTGGGTGATGGGGGTCTTTGAATATAGAGGCTGCTTTTTTTAAGGCACCGCGTCACATAAATGTCCTCGATGAAGTGAAGTCTGGTGCATGTGATGTTGCGGGCTGAGTCAACAACCCTCTGGAGTTTATTCTTGTTCTGAGTGTTCATACCAGGCAGCGACGCAACCAGCCAGTATGCTTCCCACAATACACCTGTACAAGTTTACAAGAGTCCTTGGTGACCTAATGAATCTCCTCAAATACCTCACAGAGAATAGCCACTGGCGAGCCTTCTTTGTGATTGCATCAACATGGAGGCTTCAGGACAGATCCTCAGATGTTGACACCCAGAAATTTGAAGTTCTTGACCATCTCCAATACTGAGCCCTCGATGAGGACTAGCTCGTGTTCCCCTGACTTTCTCCTGAAGTTCACAATCATCTCCTTGGTTTTGCTAACAATGAGCACAAGGTTGTTGGTGTTACTCCATTCAATGAGCTGATTTAGCTCCCTCCTGTACGCTTCCTCATTGTCATTTGTGATTCTACTGACAACTGAATCAGGATTTATTGTCATGAACAAATTGTGAAATTCGATGTTTTGTAGCACCATTATAGTGCAAACCTTCAAGTTATAACCATCTTACAACATCACTGTATATAAAAAAAAAGCGCACAAACTGATGTAATTGGCAAATTTGTAGATAGCATTGGAATTGTGCCTGGCCTCAGAGTCATGGGTGTATAATGAGTAGAGCAGTGGGCTAAGGGTGCATCCTTGTGGTGCACTTGTGTTGATAATCAGTGAGGAGGAGACATTTCCAATTCATACTGAATGTAATTTTCCGATGAGGAAGTCAAGGATTCAGTAGCAGAGCTGCCAACTGAAGTGGTGAATGTGGGCTCAATTTTGCCATTTGAGAAATTTGCACAGGGAATATGGCTGGGAGGGGGTTAGAGGGCGATGGACTGGTTGCAGGTCAATGAAACAAGGCAGAATAAGTAGGTCAGCACAGACGATGAAAGGCCTTTTTCTGTTCTGAGGTGCTCTAAGGTTCTAGTGAATAAAATGCCTTCTTAGGTGTGTCTACACAACTGGGGCAGGCTTAGACAGGCAAGAGGAAGACACTAATCTGACAGCTCCAACAGTAATGTTTCTTCTTTGATATTTTTAGACAATTTTCCAGAATCTTGTGCTGTTTCCTCTTGGCACCATTCGAGTGCATATTAATTTGCCCATTCCTACTGACTTACAAAAGGTTTTGCCTGGTCTCATACCCACCTCTGCATCCAGTGCTCTACCCGGATCTCATCTTGACAAGCTCCATCACAGCTCAGTATCTCCTAAGGCTGACCTTGTGCACAGTGGCCCTGCATCAGAATGCATTGAGACTGAGCACATTTATCAACAGGGATAGACACCTCTTTATAAGATATAATCTGAACTATTTACATGTTGAGTCTTTGAACTGTTGATGCAAACTGAATGCTTACTAAACAGATTATGTGATAAGCAGTACGTGACTTTTACAGTAACAGAATGCAAAAAGATTTTCCAATGCAGAGAAAAGCAAGTTCCTCACTTCAAGAATCAATCAGATTCAGAATTTATTGCCCTGAACATGTCACAAAATTTATTGCTTTGCAGCAGCATTAAAGTACAAATATTGCTATAAAATTACATTTAAAAGTAAATTAGTGCAAAAATAAGAGAAAGGTAGTAGCTGTGGTTCATGACCCATTAAGAAATCTGATGGCAGAGGGGAAGAAGCTCTCTTTGTGTGGCTGCGTGTTCATTTTCCGGCTCTTGTGCCTCCTTCCTAATGGTAGCAATGTGAAGAGGGCACGACCTGCATGGAGTGGGTCCTTGAGGATCGAGGCTGCTTTCTTAAGACAGTATGTCTTTGATGGAGTGGAGGTCGCTGGCCAAGTTCACAACTTTCTGGAGATTTTTCCTGTCCTGTGCATTGGCACCTCCATACCAGGCAGTGATGCAACCAGACAGAAAGCTCTCCATGGTACACATGTAGAAATTTGCAAATGTCTTTGGTGATGTACCAAATCTCCTCAAACTCCCCACAATGTACAGCCACTGACAAGCCTTCTTTGTGATTGCCTTGACATGGGAGTTCTAAACCCTTTCCCCTGCTGACACTGGTTTGTGTTCTCCTGATTTCCCCTTCCTGAAGTACACGATTTGCAACTTGGTTTTACTAATGTTGATTGCAAAGTTGATTTTGCGGTATCAATCAACTAGCTGCTCTATCTCCCTTCTATAAACTTTTTCACGGCTACCTGTGATTCTGCCAATGGCCGTGGTGTCATCGACAAATTTTGTAAACAGCATTTGAATTGTGCCTGTACCTGCATTCATCATTAGTGAGGTGGAGAAGTTGTTTTGAATCATAATGACTGTGGTCTTCCGATGAGTAAGTCAAGGAACCAGTTGCAGAGTGGGGTGCCAAGGCCCAGTTTTGGAGCTTGTTGACCAGCACTGAGGGTTTGATGATGGTGAAAGCTGATCTATCGTCGATGAAGAGTAGTCCAATTATATGTGGTGATCCATAGCTGAGTGGAGAGCCAGAGATATTGCATCTGGTGTGGAGCGATTGTGATGGTAGGCAAATTGCAGTGGGTCTAGGTCTTTACTCAAGTCTGAGCTAAATCGGGCCATGAGCAACCTCTCAAAGCATTTCATCCTAGTAGATGTTAGTGCTACTGGGCAGTAGTCATTGAGGGAGCTCACACTACTCTTCATGGGTCTAGGGATGATTGACACCCTTTTGAAGCAGGTACATCTATTTAAATGCAAGGAGTATTGTGAGAGAGGCAGATGAATTGGTGTGCTGAGGAGGCATGGCCTCACTGCTGGTGGTCATGTGAGCTCCCCATCTGAAACTCATTTGGAAGCTGTCGGTATGTGGTGTACTTTTTCACTCAAAGTTACAAAGTTACAGTCTGCAGGTGAAATGAGAGTTAAGATTGGGCTTCGACCAGTGTTCAGTGCACACCTTGCCATTGGCTGGTTCAAATCACTCAGCATCCTTATTGGCTGGACCCCTGTATTTAACACCAGCACAGAGCACATTTGCTCTCTCTGCCTTGTGATGATAGCCCCAGACACCGCTCACTCCATGCCAAGACACTGCTATTGTTGCTTGGAAGGGTCGTGGGTGAGGTGTGCACTGGAGTGAAGCTGAGCTGTGGTATTGCTGTACCTCAAATTACTATATATCAATACTGGCAGTAGAGCAACTGTTCTCAACTGATCAGGGGTCCAAGACCTTGCGAATACTCCTGTGGGTACAGTGGTACCAGATCCACCTCCTCTCAGTCAAGGGTCCAGGAGGGTGTTCATAACTCCTACTTGTAGTGTGTGAATGTCTGCATTGCCTGTGTGAATTAATATTTGTTTACTGTTTAACATTCTTCCCTGTTTGTTTCCTGTCACATATTTTCCCATGTTATCTACTGTGCACGCCTTTTATTCCCGCTACGATTTTTCCCACGCTTCCTTATAAATTGGGCGCTTGTGTTCCCATGCACCTTTATAAATTGTTGTGTTCATAAAGTTACGTTTGATTGCAAACCCTTATGTCCAGACTCATCTCTCTTTGAATCCACCAATTCTGGCACTTTCTGAATAAAACAAGCGTGGATTGACGTATTGAATTATGATGTTACTGAAACTTGGTTGCAAAGCGCAGGACTGGCAGTTCTATCCTTTAGACATGATAGAATCGGGGGTGGGTGGGAATGAAAAGGGGGTGGGTGGCAATGCTATCAAGGAAAATATCACACTGTGCTCAGACAGGACAGGTCAGAGGGCTTGTATTCTGAGGCTATATGGGTAGAGCTGAAGAACAGAAAAGGTATGACCACCCAATAGTCAACAAGAATTGGAGGAGTAAATCTGTAGAGAGATAGCAGACAGCCACAGGAAACATGAGGTTGTGATTGTAGGAGATTTAAATTTTCCACGTATTGACTGGGACTCGCACAGGCTCGCCAGCGGCTATACTTTGAGAGGTGTCTGAGGAGATTTGGTATGTCACTGAAGACTTGAAAATTTCTATAGTGGAGAGCATCATGGTTGGTTGCATCACTGCTTGTAATGGACGTGTCAACTCTCAGGACAAGAATAAACTCCAGAGGATTGTTAACTTGGCCTGTGACATCACAGGCACCATCGAGGACATCTACATGAGGCGGTGTCTTAAAAGAGCAGCCTCAATCCTCTAAGATCACTACCATCCAGGCTATGCTCTCTTCACTCTGCTACCATTGGGGGAAAAAGGTACAGGAGTCTAAAGACAAGCACAAGGACAGCTTCTTCCCCACTGCCATCAGATTCCTGAATAATCAATGAACCAAAGACACTACCTTACATTTCATGCACTAATATTTTTATTTTTTATAATAATGTTGTATGATGGTTATAATATGAATGTTTGCTCTGTGATACTGCTGCAAAACACAGTATTTCATGACTTGTTCATGACAATAAATTCTGATTCTGAAAGGGCTGGGTGGCTTGAGTTTGACAAATGTGTTCAGGAAAGTTTTCTAAATCAATATAGAGGTACCAACTGGAGGGAGTGCAATAATGGATCTCCTATCAGGGACCGAGATGGGACAAGTGACAGAAGTATTGGGGAACATTTTTTGGTCCAGCGATCATAATGCCATTAGTTGCAAGTTAATTATCAAAATTAACCATATAACCACATAACAGTTTATGGCATGGAAACAGGCCATCTCTACCCTTCAAGTCCATGCCGGTTCATTCAAACAACTCTGCTAGATCCCCCCCCCCATCTATTCTCCGCCCATAACCCTCCAACCCCCTCCTATCCAGCCTCCTCTTAAATGAAAGAATTTAATGCCTCAACTATTTCCTCCGGAAGATTCTTCCATTTAGCCACCATTCTCTGAGTGAAGAAGCATCCTCTAATGTTTCTCCTAAAATTTTGCCCCCTTACTCTCAACTTGTGTCCTCTTGTTTCAAGCTCCCCTGCTCTCAGGGGGAAAAGTCTACTTGCATCTAGTCTATCGATTCCCTTCATAATTTTAAACACCTCTATCAAATCCCCTCTCAACTGTCTATGTTCCAATGAATAAAGTCCTAACCTCTTCAATCTTTCTCTGTACTCTAGGTATTTTAAGCCAGACAACATCCTGGTAAATCTTCTCTGCACCCTCTCCACCTTATCTATATCCTTCCTATAATTTGTAGACCAGAACTGAACACAATACTCCAAACCTGGCCTCACCAACAACTTAAACTTCCTAGCTCCTATACTCTATGATTTATGAAGGCTAACGTATCAAATGCCTTCTTAACCACCCTGTCAACATGGGAATCCACCTTCAAGGAACGCTGCACCATAACTCCAAGATCTCTTTGTTCTCGTGCATTCCCCAATGTCCTCCCCTTTACTACATATGTTCTATTTTGATTTTTTTTTCTGAAATGAAGCACCTCACACTTCTCTACATTAAATTCCATCTGCCATCTTTCAGCCCAATTTTCCCCCTATAATCCCTGAAAACCTTCCTCGCTATCCACCACTCCCCCAATTTTCATATCGTCTGCATATTTATTTACCCAGCTAACCACCTCATCATCCAAATCATTAATATAAATTATGAACAACAGGGGACCTAGCACTGATCCTTGAGGCATGCCGCTCATCACAGGCTTCCATCCTGACAGATAGTTCTCCATCATGACCCTCTGCTATCTCTCCTCCAGCCACCTCTGAACCCATCTTACTATTTCTCTATAAATCCCTAGTGACTGAACATTCCTTACTAACCTTTCAGGTTGAGATTTTAAATTGGAGTAAGTCCAATTTTAAAGAAATGAAATAGGATCCAGAATGTGCGATTTGTGATAAGTTGTTTTCAGGTAAGGATGTGTGAGGTAAGTGGAGGACCTTCAAAGGTGAGATTTTGAGAGTACATAATTTGTATGTTCCTCTCAGGATTAAAGGCAAAGTTAGCAGGTGTAGGGAACCTTGGTTTTTGAGGGATATTGGAGATCTGGTTGGGAAGAAGATAAATAAGCAACTTAGAGCAAAGGAGGTACTTGAGGAGAATAAAAATTTCAAGAAAAATATCAAGAAAGAAATCAGGAAGGCTGAAAGAAGACATGAGGTTGCTTTGGCAAACCATGTGAAGGAAAATCCTAAGGGGTTTCTATATGTTTATTAAGGGACAAAATTGGTCCACTTGAAGATCAGAGTGGTCAGCTTTATATGGATCCAAAAAGCGATGGGGAGAACTTGAGTGTTATTTTGCATCAGTATTCACTCAGGAAATGGCCACAGAGTCATGGGAAATAAGGAAAACAGACAGTGAGGTCATGGAACCTGTACAGATTAAAGAGGAAGTGCTTGTTGTCTTAAAGCAAATAAGGGTGGATAAATCCCAAGGGCCTGACAAGATATTGCCTTGGACCTTGATGGAGGCTAGTGTAGAAATTGCAGGGATTCTGGAAGAAATATTTCAAATGTCCTCATGTTTATCCAATCATAGAGTTTTATGAGGAGGTTATCAGGAAAATTGATGAAGGAAAGGCTGTGAATGTTGTCTACATGAACTTTAGTAAGACCTTTGACAAGGTCCCTCATGGGAGGATAGTGAGGAAGGTTCAGATTCTCTATATTCATGGTGAAGTAGTGAACTGGATTTGACAATGGTGGATGGGAGAAGCTGGAGAGTAGAGGTGGATGATTGTTTCTCAGACTGGAGGCCTGTGACTAGAGGTGTGCCTTGGGGATTGGTGCTGGGACCATTAATGTTTGTCATCTATATCAATGATCTGGGTGGTCAATTGGATCAGCAGGTTTGCTGATGACAAAGGTTGGAGGTGTTGTTGACAGAGAGGAAGGCTTTCAAATGTTGCAGAGGGATCTGGATCAGTGGAAAAATGGGATGAGAAATGGCAGATGGAATTTAATGTAGACAAGTGTGAGGTGTTGCATTTTGGAAGGAAAAGCCAAGAATGGGCATGCATGTTACATGGAATGGCACTGAACAGTGAGTTAGAACAAAGGAATCTGGGAATACAGATACATATTCTTTGAAAGTGGTATCGCGGGTGGATAGTGTTGTATCTAGTGTTGGACTTTTTGTAACATCCAAACGGAATTGTGATCACCACTTGTTCTTTGAAGTCTGGTGTTGTAGACGAGCCATTCACAGACCTAGATTCGACAAGAATCTTTGATGTAACGCAGTGAGTCTGGAACTGCAACCTGTGTCGCCAAACAATGAGCAGGTCACTGAAACGAAGCCGTAATGTTTGCAGCTCAACGGTCGTGAAGTGAGACCTACTGAAGAGACTTAGCTGCAGGGTAGTGTGGTGATATGGCCTCAGCTTCAGTCTTCCAGTGGTGCCTGCTTCGATGGTCATGGAAATGGTGCAAAGGATGTGTTGGTCGTGGTCGATATTGACTTGATTCGCAAGGCCTCAAGGTGTTTAGATCGGAGGCGAGGGCGATCTTTGAGGTGAACTGTTGCTCTGCCACATCCAGAAACTGTGACCTGGTTGGTAGTTTCCCTTTTGAAGCTGGCAATCGGTAACATCCAAGTCCTGCCAATGCCAGTAAACCAGCCATGAGATGGCTGTGGTTGGACTTTTTGTAACATCCACACGGAATTGTGATCACCACTTGTTCTTTGAAGTCTGGTGTTTGTAGCACTGTTGTTTATTTGAAATTGGGAAGTGGTTCATTGCTGCGATCAGAAGGAACTGGTTCAGGTTTAAATAATGAATGTTCTAAGTTGTATAATCTCTGTAAAAGCATAGCCATGCCCGGTGTATTTTGGCTGCCTGTTGTCATTTAGATAGCAAACTATTTATTCCTAATTGTATGTTCAGTGCTTTGTATCAACATGCATTGTGTTAAATGTGCTATATAAATAAACTACTACTACTAAAGAGCTTTTAGCATATTGGCCTTCATAAATCAAAGTATTGAGTATAGGAGTTGGGAATGTTACGATAAAGTTTTGAGGCCAAATTTAGAGTATTGTGTGCAATTTTGGTCACCTAACTACAGGTAAGATGGAATGAGTGCAGAGATTTGCTAGGATGTTGCCCAGACTTCAGGAACTTGTAGCAGAGAAAGGATAAACAGGTTAGGACTTTATTCCCTGGAGCGTAGAAGAATGAAGGGAGATTTGATCGAGGTATTTAAAATTATGAGAGGGATAGATAGAGTAAATGTAGATAGGCTTTTTGCTTTGAGGGTAGGCGAGATACAAACCACAGGACATGGGTTAAGAGTGGAAGGGGAAATATTTAGGGGGAGCATCTTCACACAGAGTGGTAGGGGTGTGGAATGAGCTGCCAGCTGAAGTGTGAATGCAGGCTCGGTTTTAACATTTAAGAAGAATTTGGGCAGGCACATGGATGGCAGAGGTGTGGAAGGCTGCTAACTGGGTGCAGGTCAGTGGGACTCGGCAAAAAGAAATGATTTGGCGCAGACTAGAAGGGCTGAAATGTTCTGTTTCTGTGTTGCAATGTTCTATGGTTCTATGACCTAAAAATGTTTTGCCGCTGATTTTCGTTTGTATTCAGCCTATTGATGCCTCTCGTGTCAGTATCCAACAATAGTCGGCCAGCACTGATGGATTCCAATTGTCCTAATTCTGTTTTTCCATTGACACAATGTTTGTCACTGATTGCACCAAGATCAGCAGGGAAGAAGTTTAAGTGTGAATGCAGAAAAAGAGTTTTCAATGGCATTTATGCTTGAAGTAGACTTAAAATATGAGAGGAAATCACAAAAATTGGTTATATCTAAAAACAGTACATGATCGGAATATTTTAAGGTGATTTTTGTGATTGCAGTCCAAAATCTATAAAATACACCCAAAAGTGTTCAGGAAGCAAAATCTTCATTATCCACTGTTACAGGTGGCTACAGATGGGAGGGTTGAAGATAAGGAAGCTGTGAAATGAGAGGGGAGAATTCAGAGGGTAGCTAGCTCTCAGAAGGAAGGGAAGGGAAACAGTAGGTAAGAAAAATGAAACATGGGGGGGTGTATTAATGGAAACTGAAGAAGTTGATGTTAATATCATCTGTTTACAGAGTGGGCAGTTGTTTTACAAGGTGTTCCTCCAATTTTTGAGTGGCCTCATTTTGGCAGGACATGATGAGCCCATCAACAGGCATGTCAGTATGCCAGTGGTGTGTGGAATTATTGTGGTTAGGCACTAGGAGGTCCTCGCTGTTGCAGCAGGCGGAACAAAGGTCCTCAATGAAACAATGTCCCAGTCTATGTCCAATATTCTTGATGTTGAGGCCATACCAGGAGCAGGCAAACCAGTAAATGACCACAACAGATTCATAGGCAAAGTATTGCTTCAATTGGAAGGGCTGTTTGTGGCCCTGAATATTGTGAACTCATTAATCACACCATTACCATTTTCATTTAGATTGTCCATATGAATGACCTCAACTAAGGTACAAGCACAGACCTTGCCTGTACATCACTGATCTCGTGGACTCCAATCCAGTTTCCTTTGGGGGACCTTATTCCAAACCATGCTGAAGCTCGTGTGTATCTTAGTGGTTAGCACAACACCTTTACAGCGTCAGTGGTCGGGACTGGACCTGGGTTTGAATCCGGTGCTGTCGGTAAAGAATTTGTACGTTCTCCCCATGTCTGTGTGTATTTTCCCCAGGGACACCAGTTTCCTCCCACTGTTCAAAATGTACCGAGGGTTGTAGGTTAATGTGGTGTAAATTGGGCGACAGGGACTCATGGGCCGAAATGGCCTGTTACCACACTGTATGTCTACATTTAAAATTTATCAACCCTCAGTGACATACAATGCTGTAAAATTGTGAATGTAGATTGACCAGAACTGGTCAGTAGCCACTTAAAGTGGATTGGGTTAAAACACATGGGCTCATGGGGGAACTCTATAGATGGGTAGATGACTGCATGTACACATCATAGCTTCACTGAGGTTAAAAACATAAAAATGCTGGGGGAGCTCCACAAGCCTTGCAGCGTCCATTGGAGGTAAAAGATATATAACTAACATTCAGGCCTGAGCCCTTCTTCAAGGTATGTGAACAAAGCATGCAGCTGCCTGTAATGTGGAGAACAAGTTTGAAGGATTCAGGAAGCAACAAGTCCTGGACACCTGTTAATAGTAAACTACAGCCTTTCTTGACACGTTGGTAAATTCACAACAGGGAGCACTTTCACACACATACAACACAATAGTACACAAATGATGCACATCGGACACTGGTTAATCACTGAATCTCACAATTCTTGTTTGCCTGTCACCCCTCTACAACAATCAGGCACCGTAAAGGAACAAGTCTAGTTGCAATTAACAGTGGGTGAGTCAGTCTCTCCCGAGCCTATGCCACAGTAGTCCCCACACCTTTACAGGCATACTCCATACAATTGGTTCTCCAGTGTTGCTTACGGCTTGCAACCTGGAGTGAACTCCTCACAATTGACTTAATCTTCCAGCATCCACCATGGCTCACAACCTGGTTAGGGGATGCATAGGGTAGGAACTAGGGCCCAGTGAGGGGATGGGTAGAACAACCAACATTACCTGGTGATCCAAAAGCCAAAGAAGCCAGAGCTGTGAATGAGATAACCTATCAGTGAAAGTTTACTGCTGCAGTTAGACCTTGAGAATGTCAGGAGATGAATCACTCTGAGCTACTGAGATTCTGAGCTGCTTCCATGGCCACAGTAATTAAAGTGAATGATGAAACAGAAATAGTGGTAGAGCTTCAGGACTTGCCCTTCTAAGGACTTAAATGAAACCGTGTCATCACCTAGTCTCCAACTAGGCTGCAGAAACACCAGTGGCAGAAGGTGCCTGGTGATGTCCACCTCACCACCATCTGAGGGCATGTTCCAAAACCAGGAGAATTGTATCACAACTAGTCCAGCATTTCTTCCCATAGGCAGGGAGACTGTTGAAAAACTGATGAAATGCTCATCTAAACCCTCCAAGTTGCTTCTATTTAACAATATATATTTTTGTATAGGTACTGCGTATAGGCAGAATGGTTATCGATAGATGGCAGAATGGTTAGCGATAGATGGCACGGTATGCTTCACGATTAGAATGACACTATTTCAAAACCACAGACCTGGGTTCAATTCCAGTGTGGTCTGTAAGGACTTTGAACATCCTCCAAGTCTACGTAGGTTTCCTTCAGGTGCTCTGGTTCCTCCCACCCTTCAAAATGTATGGGTATTGTAGGTTAATTGGGTGTAATTTGGCAGCACCACCTTGTGGGCCAGAAGGGGCGATATCACTGGTTCTCAACCTTTTCCTTTCCACTCACATACCACTTTAAGTATTCCCTATGCCATCGGTGCTCTGTGATTAGTAAGGGATTGCTTAAGGTGGTCTGTGGGTGGAAAGAAAAAGTTTGAAAACCACTGTTTTAATCATCCCTAATTGACTCGTTATGTGCACGGTTTCAGAACTCCAAAGGAAATGGGCCAATGACATTTTTTCCTCAAGCAACATATTTCAGTAACAGTTAGGTCTAGAGCAGTGATTCTCAACCTTCCCTTCCCACTCACATCCCACCTTAAGCAACCCTTTACTAATCACAGAGCTCTTATGGCCTATGGATTTCTTAAAGTGGGATGTGAGTGGAAAGAAAAAGGTTCAGACCACTGCTTTAGTACATCCATTCCAACTGTCCTCAGTTAATCTGTACTCCTATTGAAGTTTATTACTGTACTCCAATAATTTGCCAGACACAGACTCTTTCTCCCTTTTATAACATGAGCCGTCTGCTGGCTCCTCTCCAGTAGTCATGAAAGAATTGATGACTCTGTAGTTTACACCTAGCTTCTTCGACCAGCCAGGAGAGAGTGGCCCATAAACGTGGTCTGTCCAGCGCTGGAGAATCCAATGTTTGTTGACAGGTTCCCAAGTTATAGCTGCTGCAATCTTTCCTGTGCCGATTGCCGAGCAGTGAATTCTGCTTGTGTTTTGTACATGTGATAGGTGGATTTTCAGATGTTTCACCTGTAACATTGTGTGGGGCACTGAATCGTGGAGCTCCAGGAAGGACCTTTACCCAATAGTCGATTATCTCTTTGGGTTTTTTTAAGTCCACACTGAAGGGACATATTGCAGTTCTAAATTTAGACATACACCTCTGAAACAGGCCATTTCGGCCATGAGTCCATGCCACCAAATTTCCATCCAATTAATCTACAATAGAGTGGTGGGAGGAAATCGAAGTTACCGAGGAAACCCCATGCAGATATGGAGAGATCGTGCAAATTTGAATCTCAATCCCAATCGCTGGCACTGTAAAGGCATTGTGTTAGCTGCTACACCAATTGTGATGCCCTCTTTGTGCCAGGATTGAAGTTGAACTCTTACATTGCCTCAAATGCCCTTGACTGATGAACATCCATTTTATTCCTAGTCACACGTCCTCTGGATGTGACCAACAGCCTGAAGCCCTGTAACTTCCAATCATGCCACTGACTCCCCCACATCCTTCAGCTCCCCCTCCACTTGATCCACTAAAGTTTATTCAAAACAACATTTTTAGACCCAAACCATACACAGAATTACATCTAAAACTATTAACACGGTTGGAAATTCACAAGAAGGGTTTTATACTGTTTACATTTTCAAATTAAAATCCCATTTTACTGTCTAGGATGCACTCAATCCCCTGGAAGGGCTCACCATTCTCAAAACTCAGTCACCTTCCATGTAGACACCACATGCTCCCATTCCAACACTGCACGAGCTTGTATGTAGCCCTGAAAGAGGAGTGGGCAGTCAGATTGCTCTGAACCCTCAACGGCCTTCTGCCTTAACCCATAAACAGTTAGCATGGCCTGGCCCTGCAGCAACCCCACAAGGAGATTCTCCGAGTGCCCAATTTCCCCTCCTCATTGGGCAACCGTAGATCAGGAGTGTGGGGCTGAAGTGTAGCCAGTACTTCAGCAGCCCCTTCAGATACTCACACTCCACATACACATGGTGCACTGTCTCCTCCCAGCTGCAGAATCTTAAGCCACTCTTCCAATACTGAGTTCATCTATAAAACTCCACAAGACACTAATACTTCACCGACCTCCTGATCTACCACCTCTACCCACAGCCACGTAGACACCTAGGCTTCGAGGCCCCAGTCGCCATCTTCTGACTGCTTCCAGGCAGTTCAGTCATCAGGAAACTCTCACCCCATCATCCAAAGCTCTCCCAGGCCTCCAATTAGCACCCAACCCACGATTCATCCTGCACTCTGCCACTGGGGCATATTGCATCAATATTTACATCATATCAAATTCCCAAGCCCTCACCATTGCCCAATGTGGTCAACTTTGCTTCATGCACTCTGGACATATTGACATTTCTCATGTTTTCTTCCAACAGAAAAGGATGCCTTTCAGCCCATTGAACCCGACTTCTCTCAAGCCAATCCCATTCCTCCACATGAATCCCTGAAGCAAGTTCTCACTCACAAGCATATTAAGAGTCCCTCCTGCAATTGTTACAGCCCCCACTTACAGCAGGGTTAATCTACAGCAAGCAATTAGTCTATCCCAGCTCATCTTTGAGGAAACTAAAGTACCTCTGGGAAACCTGTATGGTCACTGGTAGAGCATGCAAACACTGCCAAAATTCATGATCAAATTAGGTGCTGAATCTGAGACTCTGAACCAAGGTTGTTGGAGCTATCTTCTATATCTTGGATAATGTCTCCATTTCTCAAATGTGCACAAAATGAACACAGCACAATATCAAAAGCCCTACTGAAGACTTACCAAGACTTCTCATTTGAACACTTTTTTTTTCTTTTGCACAGGCCAATATTGGCATTCACTGTTATAACATGAACACTGGTGTTAACTGCTCATTGCTTGTTATGAAAAGATCAGTCAACCTTCAACTTAAACATCTTGGTATGAGTCTGAAATCACACTGGGACAGAATACCATCCTCATGGCTATTGGTGCACACTCCCATTCATTATTTATCCTGATATCTATTTGTAACCAAATTCAAATTCTCTCACCAGCATGGCAGAACATTAACACGCATGTCTTAAATTACCAGTTCAAGCCTCTCCATTCCTCAACATGACCATTCCCAGACAATTAGATCATTATCGAGACAAACACAGCTTTTCTGACAAAAATAATAGCACCAGCGTGGTTCAGCCGAGCAGGGGTCACAAGACCGGTCACTGAGGCTTTTGGTCATTGCTTCTTTGCAGGATTAATCCCATTAGCAACCAACATCTGTTTCTCATTATCTAATCATTTCTCCATCCAATTTATAACTTCCTCCTTGGTCCCTTGAGCTTTGAGGATAGCTGTAAGTATTTTGCAAGGACCTTGTGAAATGTTACAGAGAAATCAAGCAATGTAATATCAACCAAATTGCAATTCATTCACTAAATTGATTGCATCCTCTTAGTCTTGCAATCAGCTTGTTAGGTTTAATTTGATCTAAGTATAATTGCGTCGCAGAATGGAATGCCTGCGGCAGCCCTTGATCTGGGCTAAAGTTGCATTCCAGGTACAGTTGGACAAATATTAAAAGTATAAATCTGCACCCAGATTCTGTTATTAATCTGTTTAAAGCAACACTTCCCACACAAGGAAACAGGTGATTCATCTTTATTACAAGTCATTGCAAATTATTACAAGCTGTGTGCTGTATTAAAAGGGAAAGAGAAATTCATCCCTGGTTCCTGGAATAAAACAGTTGTCAGAGTATTGCCAATCCATTGGACCACCTGCCAATGTTCTTTTCAATGGAACCACATGTCAAGCATGGACTAACATACGATGCCAATGTTTTCATATATCTGGCGCCAGACTATGTTCTCATCCTCACCAGAAAGACTAAGTTTCAGTACTCACTTTATGGGTGGGTGGGTGAGGGAGGGGGCGGGTGTGATAGAAAGGGGTTGTTGTCGTAGGAGTTTTGATGAAGAGGGACAGAAGACAAAGAATGGAAAAGAAATAGAGTGGCCACATGCCTTCAGCCCCTTCCCTTCCTCCCCCATTTCACCACAGTCCAACTGATCCTCTATCTCCTCCATAATGCCATTATGTTTAAACTCAGCCATTAATGGGCCTACATTTGCTCCTATGTCTTGTGGCCTTGAACTGCATTCAATTCAATATCACTGGGGAGAGAATTCCAAAAGTTTACACAGTAAATGGTAGGACATTGAGGAGCATGGGAGAACAGAGGGATCCAACAATTTGGATATATAATTCCCGGATGGTAGTGCCACAGGTCGATAGGGTGGTAAAGGGAGCTGACAGAATATTGGCCTTCATGAGTTGACACAACATCGAAGGTCAAAGGGCCAATACTGTGCTGTATTGTTCTATGTTCTATAAATCAAAGTATTGAGTACAGGAGTTGGGATGTGGTGATAAAGTTGTATAAGACATTGGAGATGCAAATTTTAGAGCATTATATGCAGTTTTGGTCACCTAACTACAGGAAGGATGTGAATAAAATTGAAAGAATGCAGCAATGATTTAACAGAATGTTGCTGGGACTTGATGAACTGAGTTACAAGGAAAGATTAAACAGGTTACCACTTTATTCCCTGAAGCATAGAAGAATAAGGAGAGATTTGATAGAAATTTCCAAAATTATGATGGCTACAGATAAAGTAAATGCAATTAAGATTTTTTCACTGAGGTTAGGTGAGATACAAACCAGAGGATGTGAGTTCAGGGTGAAAGGGGAGAAGATTTAGGGATACTTCTTCACAGAGAGAGTGGTGGGGGTGTGGAACAAATTGCCAACTGAAGTGGTGAATGGGGGCTCAATTTTAACATTTAAGAAAAAATTGGACGGGTACATTGATGGGAGAGATCTGGAGGAATAATAGTTTGGCCCCAGTCTGTTTTCTCTACTTCAATGTCCCATGGTTCTATGGTTCAGAGTGAAGAAATTCAGTTCTAAATGGTTGACATATTATCAGAGAGCATTTGGGGGAAAATTAAATTGTGCTGGAAAAAACACAAACAACAGTGTGTACAAATGTGCCGGCTTGTCCCCAAGCACAGATCATGGCCCCAAAGAATATCACTTTTGTTATTACTGCAGAATCCAGAGCAGTCATTTCAGGAGTTTCCCCCATTTACTTTCAAGATAAGACTCACAAGATCGTTATTCTAAAGAGCAGTTACTCTCATAGTCATGCAGGCACTTCAGACTAAATTGTCCATGTTGTCCCACCTGCCTGCATTTGACTCATATCCCTCCAAACACATCCATGCATCTGTCCAGTTTTTTTTAAAAAAGACTTTAAGAACATTGCTCAGCCACCTCCTCTGGCACCCAATTCCAAATGCCCGCCTCACTCTGTGTACAAACGTTACCCCTCAGGTTCCTGTTAAAGTTCTCCACCATTACCTCTAACCTATGTTCACTTGTTACAGATTCCCCTACTCTGGGCAAAAGACTCTGCAGTCACCTGATCTATTCTTTTCACCATTTGCTTCAGATAAGTCAAATGCCAGATAAGCAACTGCTTTCACTGACACAGTGTACTGGATATCTTAGCGGGGATGTTGACCAGTTTTATCAGGGCCTACTGATGAGCTCCCCTCCAGCAGGAATTATTTTTGCAGCAAGGTGTGGATGAGAAAGATCAGGAGAGGGTCAGCTCTGCTTAATATCAGTCTGTCAGTTGTGATGATGAGCCATTGGTTATGATCATGAGGGAAGTGCACAGTGAAGGAAACCCATTGCAACCAGCCCCAAATTTATGAAGAACTCACCAAGGCATTAATAAATTGGCTCCCTGCATTTTCCAAGAGTTTTTGCACAGTAAAGATCAGGTTTGTTCTGCCTCAGGAGACATACAGGAGACTACAGATGCTGGAAATAAAAGCCAAAAACAATCTGTTGCAGAAACTCAGTGGGAAAAACTATATCAGTGATGCTACCTGCCCTGCCACTGGCCAACCCAGGTCTCTCTCCCTAGCCTTGTATTCTCTTTCTTGTCGTTCATGATGAAGGCCTTCATAAACAAAATTATTGAGTATAAGACTTGGGTTGTTATGGTAAAGTTGTATAAGACATTGATGAGGCCACATTTTGAGTATTGTGTGTATTTTTGGTCACCTAACTACAGGAAAGATCAACATAATTGAAAGAATGCAGAGAAGATTTACTAGAATGTTGCCCGGACTTCAGGAACTGAGTTACAGGCAAAGGTTAAACAGGTCAGGACTTTATTCCCTGAAGCATAGAAAAATGAGGGGAGATTTGGTAGAGATATTTTGAGAGGGATAGACTGGGTAAACGTAGATGGGCTTTACCACTGAGGTGAGGGACAAACCAGAGGACATGGGTTAAGATTGAAAGGAGAAAAGTTTAGGGGGCCTTCTTCACTCAGAGTGTGGTGGGAGTGTGAAACAAGTTGCCAGCTGAAGTGGTGAATGGAGGCTCAATTTTGACGTTTAAAAAAAATTTGGACAGGTATATGGATGGAGTATGGAGGGATATGGGCTGGGTGCAGGGCAGAGAGACTAGGTGGAATAATAGTTTGATAAAGACTAGAGTAGCTGAAGGGTCTGGGTTTTTTGTGCTGTAATATTCTATGGGTTATGGCCCTTGACTTTGACTGTCTGTTGCCTTGCATGGATGCTGCCTGATCTGATGAGTTCCTCCAAAAGTTTGTGTGCTGCTCCACTAATTTTTGCTTTTACTGTACAGGTACTCCTGGCATACATTTGTGTTCTGTTCTGGATGACCAATCATATGACCTATGTCAGAATTGCGTACTTACCTTGTTAGTTTGCATCCTGGGGTACTTAGGCTGGCTACGGCCATCTTGGTTCCTGTGCGCATGCGAGTGACTTTGGTAGGTGCATGCCCAGTGGGTTCAAGTATTGGAGTTCAGTCGCCACCTATGCGAGAGTTAAGCACACTAATGGTATTGAATTTGTGCCATTAATTCCCATCTGTGGTAGCAAATGCCAGGGGTTCACCCCTCTCTGGCTAAAGAAATTCCCATGCATCTCTGTTTCAAATGGAAACCCTTCAATCCTGAAGTGCCCTCTCATCTTTGACTCCCCCACCATGGGAAATAACCTTGTCACAGCTACTCTGTGCAGGCCTTGCCACCTTCAAAATGTTTTCTAGAGGTCCCCGCTCATTCTACTGAACTCCAAGGTGCAATGTCCAAGACCTGTCAAATGTTCTTCATATGGTAGTCTCTCCATTCCAGGAATCATTTGCGTGAATCTTCTCTGAACCCTCTCCAATGCCAGCAAAACCTTTCTAAAATAAGAAGCCCAAAACTATCTCTTACTCAAAGTGAGGCCTCACCTCTCATTCATTTCAAGGGATATGGGTTTCATATTCTGAGCCAGCATTTAATTGACCTTGAGAAGTAATGGGGAGCTGCCTTCTCAAACCGTAGGTAGTGGGTTCCATGATTTTGAACTAATGAGAGTGAAGAAATGGTGAGATACTTCCAAGTCAGTATGATGTATGGTTTGGAGGGCACCTTCCATGTGATGGTGTTCCCATGCTTCTGCTTCCATGTCCTTCCAACTGGTAAAGGTTAGGGCAGGGGTGGGGGGGTGGTAGGTGCTATCTGAGGAGTCTTGGAGTGTTGCTGCAGTGCATCCTGCAGATGGGTCAAACTGCTCCAACTGTGCATTAGGGATGGAGTGAGTGAATGGCTGTTAATTGAGTGCTGACCGAGTGGGATGTAATGCCCTGTTTGGTGTTGTGAGTGTTGTTGAAGGTGTACTCACCCAGGCAAATGGAGAGTGTTCCTTTGCATGCCTTTTTGAAGACAGGCCTCATCTTCTCTTCCCCTTGTTCAATCTCCTCTGCTCTCCCATCATGGCCTCCCTGTTCTCCATTCTCCATCTCACTTCGAGCTGGTAGAACCATAGAACACAAAAGCACTGAAACAGGCCCCAGTTGTCCATGCTAAATTATTATTCTGCCTAGTCCAATTTGCCTGCACCCAGTCCATAGTCCTCCATACCCCTCCTAACCATGTTCCCATCCAACTTTTCCTTGTCAAAATCTTAAGCTGCCTGCTCTTTCCACAATCCCACCAAGAAGTTTCCCCAAATGGTCCTTTTAAACATTTCACCCTAACCTCAATAGAAAGCTGTTGATGTTTACTCTATCTGCACCCCTCACAATTTTGTAAGCCTTTATTGAATCTCTCCTCCTTCTCTGACATTCCAGGCAATAAAGTCATAGCCTATTTAACCTTTTCCTACATTCCCCATCTTTTTATTCCCAAACCCTGAATGAAGACCAATGTGTAAAAGGTCTGTGTTTCATTAAGGATGACCTCACTGACCTCTCTCCTCTGCAGCAACGGCAGCGCCCAAGGAATGCAATGCCAGTTTCTGTCAGATTGAGTGAGCCAAAGATCGTTCTTTTGTTCAGTCTACATTGCAGCTGGTTATCTTTTGCAGGCTCTCCCAGTATACTATTACAATCCGAGGGAGGTCACCAACACTTGTTCAGACAGTGGGATCGGCACTTTGTTCCTCAGTTCTGCAAATCAGCGGGACTGAGGAGGCAGTATTACATGGTTTGTCGGCTACCCAATGTTCAAGGTACCATCAGTTGCATCCATATGCTAGCTGTCCCCTAAACAAAACTGAAAGGGATTCTTGACCCTCAACAACAAGCCATGGATAGGCACAGGTAGCAGCAAATCATGAGTTTGACATCAGTATCATCACAACATTCATGGTATCATCCAGCATGGAAACAGGCCCTTCAACCTGACCTCTCATGCCGATCAAAATGTCCTACCTGCATCATTCCACCTGTGTTTGACCCACATCTCTCTAAATTCATCCATTCCATTTTAAACATTGCAATACAACCTCATCCTCATTTTTATACCTCCATGTAAAAAAAAAGTTACCCCTCAGGTTCCTGTTAAACCTGCAACACACACCCCTGCCCCCCCCCCCTCCATCCTTCACTTGGTTACTCTGAGAATTCACCCAATTTATACTTATGATTTTGTATACCTCAATGAGATGACCTCTCATCCTCTCTCACCTGCTCAATCACTCCCTACTGCCTGTGCCCCTGAGTCCTGGCAACATCCTCATAAATCTCCTCTGCACCATCTCCAGCTTGACAACATCTTTCTGGAAGCATGGTGAGCAAAACTGAACACAATGCCCCAAATGGGGCCTCACCCAAATCTTGTACAACTGCTGTATGGCTTCCCAATTTTTATTAATATGTACATTTAATTTTTTTAAATTTAAATTCAAACACGCAGCACAGTGACAGACCCTTTCGGCTCACAATCCCATGCCATCCAGTTACACCCAATTAGTCTACACTCCGGTATATTTCAAGCGGTGGTGGAAAACAAAGAAAACCCACGCAGACATGAGGAAAACATACAAACTCTTTACCGATAGTGCAGGATTTGAACCCCAGACCTGATTGCTGGTGACTAACCGCTGAAAAGGTGAGGGAATAGTCACTCCCACTGCTCCCCTCTCCAGCTACGCCCTTGGAGTTAACCTTCCAGAGCAGATCCTGTGGATCCTTATTGAATGTTTTGCCGAAATCCAAACATGCAATATCTATAGCTCTGCAGTTATAATTCCTTCAATCTGTAGTCACTCATTGTGGTAAATATAAGGGCAATATCTTGTCAAATCAAAGGGTAACTACTGGGTGTAAAGTGTTATTCGCTTATATAACATAGAAATCTGCAGCACGGTACAGGCTCTTCAATGTTGTGCTGACTAATAACCTACTCCGATTCCTGTCTAAAATTTCCATGCTGCATAATGTGGCAAAACACTGACTATATATGTATCTGTCTGGCCACACCCATTGGCCAACTGTACCTGTGGCTCCTGAATAAAGGTTACTGCTCTGCAAACCCCTCCCCAGCTCAGGGCAGTTGACCAGCATGGACGTGCCCCCATTCTATTGTGAATAAAAGCCTGTCAGTTCTACATCCAGTCTTTTGGATTTATTGATGGTGTATCACATGACCTTAATTTTTAACAGTTCCGTGTAACTATCTAACAGCCCCTTCAAAAATCCTATTTTACCTGCCTCCATTGCTACTGGCAGCAATCCATGGATCCACCCCTCTCTGTGTGAAAAACCTACCTTTTACATCACTCCTGAACTTACTCCCATGCACCTTAAAACTGTGCCCCTCATGTTAGCCATTTCAACTCTGGGGGAAAAAGCCTCTGGCCATCCAATGATCAATGCCTCCCATCATCTTGTATACCTCTATCAGGTCATCCCTCCTTCTCACTCGCTCTGGGAGAAAATGCCAAGTTCACTCAACCTAAGGCATGCTCTCCAATCCAGCCAACACCCTTGTAACACTGATAACTTGAAAGTACAACCCTTGCATATGTGTGCAGCTTCTGTACAATAAAAGGTAGACAACCAAAGCATTGCCATTAACCATAGGCCAGAGCGAGCTGACAGTCAGCCAGTAGATCCATGGAAAGCTACATGCATGCTTCAGGGTGCACAAGTGTCAGGAAGGCGCTGGAAATTATTCACCCCCATTTGACCAGGTGGTCTTACTCTTCAGTCCATGCTATCAACTTGGGCCTGGATACTTGAAGGGTAGCCAACCTTCATTTAAAATGTGTTTAGGTCAGAATGTTGTTAATTTTTCTATATGGTACTGATTTTTTTTTAATTTTAAACATTTTTGTGGAATATTTTAATATATCTCTAACACTTGCATATCGTTTGTCACCGATGATCACCACATCCAATTGGCTGTTTTGCAAAAATAACAGCCTTCACAAAATTGGCATTCCAAAAACATTTTTTGTGAAATGATATCCTATTTCATTGCGCAGAAACGCATGAAAATAGGAGCTGAACTGGATCAACTTGATTTATGGATGATCTAGGCTAGTCTCAACTCCTCTTCTTTGTCAGATCCCCATAACCTCCAATTCCTCAAATTTATCTACTACCCTCAGGGTGGAAAATTTCAGAAATTCATTACCGATGAGAGATGAATGCTCTACGCACCTTAGTTTTAAATTATCTTTCCCTTCGTTTTGAGCAACTTCTGTGTCCTTTTGTTTGTAACTAGCCCATGAATAAAACATCTGCCAAGCATCCTTGGGATCATGTCTGTCTGAATAATATCACTCCTCACTCTTCTAAACGCCAACAGAAATGGATCTCCAACTTCTCCTGGCAGGACGACGCTCTCATCTCAGGAATCCTTCTCATGCATTTCATTGCTGCCTGCTGTTGCATTTTCTACCCTCAACAATAATGGTTGGTTAGCTACAAAACCTGTGTTAATAAACAGGTACCTTTAATTCAGTTGGTAACAACAATATCAAGCCTGCAAGTTGTACAATACTGCCTGTTCGTACACCCACTATGGTTTATCTGACTTTTACCTAAACAAATGAAGAACTGAAAATGTAGTACCTACATGTGGGAGTCCTCACTGGCCAGGAGATTTTCTTGATCCCAATGAAATCTCCACATTACTTCCACAATGGGTTCCTTCTTTGTAATTCTTGATTCTGATACTTCTGATCAGATGAACTGTTGTGCTTCAAATTTGTTAGCTGAGAGTTATCTGGCAATTCTTGGTCAACATTTCATTGGCTCACTGCAAAGTTTAATTGCTTTATTTCCCCCACCCCCCCAACAGTGGCAGGCAGTTTCATTGTTCTGGTCAAGTCTGATCCGTTCAAACCAGATCAGCAAAGCACTAGTTTCAAGGTTCTCCAGGTCACAACATGGTGGTTATAAGAAAGTCTCACAAAATGGCAGCCTCCCTCCCTTTAAGCATATGGCATAGAACAAAGGCATTTCTTTTCTCTGCTTCTGCTATCATTCCAGTTTGTTGTTTTGAATTCCTTTCTGGCCAGCACTATTGGCCATGTGCCTTGGTTCCTCCATTGAATTCTGTGTCTTTGGGTCCAGAATGGGTGCTGTGAAACTGGAAGATGATAGGACGGGGACCTTGGATGATGATTTCCTGCAGTCTGGGCCAAAAAGCCTGGAGCGCATGCTGCATCGTGGCAAACTCTGCCGCAGGCTGCTGGTGACTGGCTCAAAGGAACCAAGTATTGGAACTGAGATTCAAGAGAGTGCTGAGGGCAAGAAGGGGGGGTCCCGAAAAGGCCTCAGGCTCTGAAGGCTTCCTGATTATATCAGAGATTTAGACCTGGAGCTTGGGCTGCTTGTGGTTTGGACAGGAATCCAGGTGGTTGCAGGAGTGCTGGAGGTGAATCCACGGACGCTGGAGGTGAATCCACGGACGCTGGAGGTGAATCCACGGACGCTAGAGGTGAATCCACGGACGCTGGAGGTGAATCCACCGATGCTGGAGGTGAATCCACGGATGCTCAATGACTCTGACGGGACTTTCTTTTGCTTCTTTTATTATTAGGGATGCCGGGAAATGCAGCAGACAAAATTTGAGGTATATCCTGTATGTTACATTTTATGTATTTTTACATACAAGAAAAGGAACCTTTCAACTTTTGAATCTTTGAAATAAATGTGAGGGCATTGGTGATTCACCTAGGGTGGAGTGATCCATGGTAACTTCCTGAGAGGTAAAGGAAGAGAGAGGGGCGATAAAGTTTCAAAACTTTATGGCTATGGGTAGGATCTGTCTCAGGAAGCGTGTCCAGCCGGCAGCAGCCAATCACGGCACAACAGTGGTTGGCCACACCCGGCATTGTAACAATGATTTTACTTCAAAACACTTGAAATATTTAGTGATTATATACATTTCCTTTATTTTAAGAAAAAAAGAAACATGATTCATTCAAAAAGAACTTTTAACTTCATATTCATTTATTTTATTTCTCTTTCTTTTGGATTGTTGTTTTTTTTTCTCTTTTTGTTTAATGTTCTATTTTACTACACTCTTAACAATGTGCAGTGGTCTTTTGAATTATGTTCATATTTTTAAAACCACAAGGATTCACGTATTTTACAGTAATAAAAATCTATTTCAAATACATGTGGAATATATAAGAAAAAGAAAGGAATAAAAGAGAAAGAACCCCACCCACCATAAACCTCCCACCCTCACCCCTCTAACCCTGTACAAAGAGAATGAGATGAGATCTTCAATGGGAACACTCCTTACTTTAAGGCTTATTCTAATATACAGAGACCTTTAGGAGAATGGGAGTGTCTGAGATTTATTTAAATATTCTTACCCTCACTTTGTAAATATGAGTACCATATTTTCCTAAATATATGATATTTATCTCTTAAATTATGTAATTTTCTTAAGTGGTATTCAACTCCGAACTTCCACATGCCATCTCTCCATTCCCAAGTCTGTATCAAACTCCCAAGTTATAATAATGCATTTTCTAGCTATTGCTAAAGCAATTTGAACAAACTTTATTTGATGCATATTCATTTTTAATTTAGGTTTAACCCCTCTCTATCCATTAAATCTCCTCCTCCAATCAATTTATCAACCTTATTCCAAAGCTCAATTAAATGTTTCTCTATTCAATGTTAACAATCTTGAATTCCATTTATAAATAAAATGTTAAGGTTTGTTTCCCCTATTTGACTGAATTCTATATTTCCCATGCTTGTATTTTTATCTAAGTCATACATTACATTAACAAAATGCAACTGGGCTGTTGTATAATAGTTCATAAAATTAGGGAGCTGCAAACCTCCTAAATCATACTTCCACATTAATTTTTCCAAAGATATCCTTGCCATTTCCCTTTTCGTAAAAAATTTCCTAACACCAATATTTAATTCATTTTTTAAAAATTAAGGAATTGGAATCGGAATCGATTGAAAAAGATATTGTATTCTAGGGAAAAAAAGATTCATCTTAACACAATTTACTCTACCTATTATTGTGATAGGTAAAGTATTCCATCTTTCCAAATCTTCTTTTATTTTCTTCAATATTAATGAATAATTTAATTTTAATTTTTTTTTCAATTCTGTTTCCACAAAAATACCTGAATATTTTATTCCAGCCTTTAGCTAGCTAAAATCAATTGCTCTCCCCATAATATCACTTTCTTCCCAATTGATTTTATAACCAGATACCTCCCCATATTCTTTTAATCTAACTTTTAAATGGTGCAAGGAATTTAAAGGATCTGTTAAATAGATCAAAATATCATCTGAAATAAATTTATTTTATGTTCTTCCTGATTCATCTTAAAACCAATGATCTTTGAATCCTGTCTTATTAATTCAGCTAAAGGTTCAACTGCTAAAATAAATAAAGCTGGTGACAATGGACAACATTGTCAACTTGATCTAGCTAATTGAAAAATTGCTGAAACTTCACCATTAGTCACTACTTTTTCTATAGGATTCTTATATAAAATTTTGGCCCAATCTATTGATCCTAACCCACATTTTTCCAAAACTTTAAAGAGAAAATCCCATTCTAGCCTGTCACATACTTTTTCTGCATCTAAAGCCAATATTCAAAGTTCTTTTGAACTAAATGTATTAAAATAATCAACCTTGCCTCATTATCTACAGATTTCCGATCTTTAAAAAATCCAGTTTTATCCATATGCATTAACATAGGTAAATACTTTGCCAATCTATTTGCTAACATTTTAGCTGCTATCTATAGTCAACATTTAATAATTAAATTGATCTATATGATGCTGGTTTCAATGGATCACTATCCTTCTTTGGAATCTCAGTAATAATTGCATTGAAAAGGAATCTGGCAAAGAATGTACCTTCAACACTTGATGTAAAACTTCCATAAATGGGGTATCAAAAAATCTTTCAATTTCTTTAAAAAAAAATCTATAGGAAAACCATCTTCCCCTGGTGAATTATTACTTTGTAATGAACTCATGACTTCACTAACTTCCTTTACTATAAAAGGAGAATTCAAATCAATTTGCTTCTGACCATTTAAACTTGATAAATTTACTTGAGATAAAAACTTATTAATCTTGTTCCCATCATGAACTGATTTCAATTGATATAATTCAGAACAAAATACCTTAATTAATCATTTATTTCTTTCTGTTTATATGTAATGATCCCTGAACTATTTTTAACTGCAGTCATTGTTCTATATGCCTGTTCTACTTTCAATTGCTATGCAAAAACCTTGTGTGCTCTTTGTCCTAATTCATAATGTCTGTGCTTTGTTCTCTGAATTAAGTTTTCAGTTCTGTAGGTCTGAACAGTATTGTAATTAAGTTTCTAAATTAATTTATTGTCTTTTCTTCAGAGAATTTATTTTTCAAATCTTTTTCCAACTTTCCTTTGTCTTGTTCCAACTGATTTGTCTCTTTCATGTAATCTTGATGTTACCTGAATTATTTGTCCCCTTAAATGTGCTTTAAGTGAATCTCATATAGTAAATTGATTGTCATCTGAATTAGAATTTACTTCTAAAAACAATTTATTTTTTCTTATAAAATCACAGAAAATCACTCTTTTCAGAAACATGATATTAAGTCTTCACCTCTAAAATAAACCTTCTTTCTCAGCAATTGAACATCCCAAAAAAAGTGGGGAATGATCAGATAATATTCCAGCTTTTTATTTAGCATGATTAATTCTACCTTGTAATTGCACTGATATTTATTCTCAAATAAGAATCATGTCTGTGTGAATAAATAGAATAATCTTTCTCTTTAGGATTCAGCTTTCACCAAATATCTATTAAATGTAATTCTTTCATCAAACTTAATGTAATCTTTGCCATTTTGGCTCTCATTACTGATTTTGTTACTTTATCTAATATTGGGTCAAGACAATAATTATAATTGCCCCCTATTAATATCCTTTCATGTGATTCAGCCAAATGTAAAAATATGTCCCATAAAAAAATCTTCATTGCCTACAGTTGGTTGATAAATACTCATAAGTGTCCACGTTTCAGAATAAATTTTTACAATGAACCAGGACATATCTCCCCACTGGATACATTATAACATCTTGAATTTTCACCAGTAACATTAGTTTATCAGTATTGTTACTCCATTACTTTATGCTAAAAGATGAAGGTACCCATGTGAATGGCCCATTCCCTTTTTAATTATAAATGTCATTTCTCCATCAAATAAGTCTCTTGTAAAAATGTAATATCTACATACTTTTTTTAAAATAAACATGTATTTTCTTTCCTTTTAATTGAATTGTTCATCCCATTAACATTAAAACTAGGAAGGTTTAATGTATTATTCCAATCAATTATCTTAGATCCAAATCCCTTTCTGTCCCGTTCTCCCAGACCTCCTCCATCAAGCCCAACTGACTCCTATGAAAGTCTGTCCCAAAGAAAAAAGATACAGAAACAGTACTCTATTAACAATATATGAATTACTACTATATTAATCAAAAACAAGATGTAAACCACCAAAATTGGTGCTGAATAAACAGCACTGCTTCCCTCCCCCATATGGGTTGTGGCTCCTGCCACAATATGGCCCATAATGGATAGGAAAGATTTTTTAAATCTCTCCCCCCCCCCTCCCCACCTCCCCTGCCAAGGAAAAGAAATTAATTACAAAATGAATGGAAACAATCTATCACCTGCTGCCTCAAGGTCAGCATTTACTTAATCTTTATTAATTATGACTGTTTTGCTCTGTTCCTCTGGACACCCCTATAACTCCAGTTGATGGCTTAAAGCCTAGAATGATGCAGCTCTCTTCGTTGTAAGCTGTATCTCCACCACCTCTCTTTGTAGTACACATTGAGGACTTGAACTTTCCACTCTCACTTGGTGGTGGTCTTTAACTGAAGGAAGTGATTCTGCAAAGGTTCTTGCTTTCTCTAATTCCACAAAGAACCTATGTCAGTTATTGTCCAGGATCCACTTAAAAGGAGCTGGATGTCTGAAAGTAAATTTGTAGCCTTTCTTTCAAATTCTTTTCTTTTGTTCACCACTGCCTTACTCAAATCTGTATAAAATAAAATTTTATTTCTATCAATGATCTTAAGTCCCATATTTTGTCCTGCACTTTGAACTGCTAATCTTAATTTTTATCAGTTCAGCTCTAGGTGGGTGGCTTCCTCGTTAAGGTTCTATGAGCTTTTTCCAATTCAATTCCATTTGGAAAATTTTCTTCTAGAACTCAAGGAATCCATTTTTGAAAATAATTTCACAGGATTTTCGCTTCTTTCAGAATCTTCTTTTAAACCAACAATCTTAACATTATTTTGTCTACTTTGATTTTTCAATATATCCATCTTTTCCATCATTTCCTTCCTCAGCTTTTCCCAGACAGATTCTGAACTCTCAACCTTCTCAACCCTATCCATCCAAATGTTCACATCATTTTTGACCCTCTGCACATTTTAATTAGAATCTCTGAACATTTTTTCTCTAACTTCATTGACTTCTGTAGCATATTTCTTCATATTTCATATTTCTTCATATTTCATATTTCTTCATATTTCTGATGTTGTGAAAATCTGAAATTGACTCATCGTTAATGAGGAAAGCTCCTGTATTGTTGACCCTTAACCTTTGACCTCCAAAGAACACCCTACAACCTCCTCTTCATCTGATTCTTCTTGATCTTCTTTCTCCTCTTGGTCACTACTTGTCAGTTCCTGGGTTCCGACAGCACTACTAGTACTGGCGCTATCGAATCTCCATTCATAAAAAAAGTTCTTCCATTTCACGCATATAAACCCTCACACATGCACTCTACAGTTTGCTATTCTTCATGCATTATCTATACAGCTCCAGTGCCATCTTCTCCAGTTCCCCAGAAGGGTGGGGCTGTTGCTGGCTTCAAATAAGCCACCATCATTAACATCGTTCATAGAGGCATCAGAGCCTGAGGCCAAGGCTCCAACATTAAGGCATATCTTCTCCATCTTCTTCAGGTCTTTACTTACAGTTTTCTTATTTTTAGCTATCTTCTTTCTTCTTCCAGCCATGCCCAGCACGATGCAGGGCATCGTGGTAAACTATGATTTTTAATTTTTTTTTGGTTTTGACTTTATTCCGCCTTGAGAGTTCTAGATCCATTTCCTTCCCTCATGCCACTACGCTCCATCTCTGCCCCCAATTATGTAGATATTTGAATTTTTTTCCTATATTTTAAATGTATTACACATTGTATAATTGTATCATTCAATTGTTTATATATTAAATACCAATAAATATATTTTTAAAAGAAGAAGAAATATCCAAGGTTAGGAGGTTGTTCCATCAAAGGGTGAGAACTGGGGCAAGTAGATTAATTGGGTTGTTCCTTCAAAGCGTCAGTGCAGGCACCAACTACACAAAGACCACTTTCTGCTTTGAAAAGCCACATCAGTCGTCACCTTATCACGTCGCCTTATGTAACCTTGCTGAATATCAGTGCTGAACTTCACCAGGAGCTTCACTACAGTTGGCCTAGTGATTAGCGCGATCCTGTTACAGCGCCAGTGATCAGGATCGAGGTTCAAAGCCTGCGCTATCTTTAAGGAGTTTTTACATTCTCCCCATGTCTGCATGGTTTCCCCTGGTGGCTCTGGTTTCCTCCTACCATTCAAAACATACCAGGGGTTGTAGGTCAATTGGGTGTTAATTAGGTGGCACAGGCTCATGGGCCAAAGGGGCCTGTTACCATGCTGTATGTCTAAATTTAAAAATGTAAATTTTTAATTTAAAAAAACATTATAAATGATCTCTTTTTCTCTCCTGATATATTGTGACAATTCAATTACTACTATTGTTGTTGGTGTATCTTGTGTAGCTGTAGTAAGTAAGAATTTTGGTGTCTCCGTACATTGCCCTTTTGTATATGAATATAAACTTTCATACTTGTCCTTCACATCTTCAAGTACAACAAACATTTATCCTCCTCTCATAATTAATGTCAGATTTTTCCGCCATTAATTCTAATGCCTCACTTGTAAACTGATCCCGCGCACCATTCCTGTATTTCCAGAATACTCCCACTTAGAATTCCATCCTTAGTTTCAGTAACAACTTGGCAAGTGTCAAACGCATCTCACTGCTTGTCTCTTGGCCGATCTGTCTTGGCTGCCCTCACCTGAGCTTCAGGCTAGGAACAGAGCAAAAACAGCCAAGAGGAAGACTTGCATCTCGCTAACATATTCCAGAACTTGCTGATGAATTGCAGCCAGAGAAGTTCACTTGAAGTGTGGTCACTGTAATGCAGAACGCCTTTCAGGAAAATTGTGTTCAGCGAGTACTTGCAATGTAGGTTAAGAAATTAAGAAACCAACCAAATCCTGGATGGTGCCCCCAATTTATCAGATCATAACTGACATGAACAATACCTTCCACATTTTTGTCTGCTCCCTATAACCTTGTTTCCTCTGCACAAGAATCTCTCTCTCCTTGTCAACCCCATCAACCCTGTCATGTCACATCAGAATGTTCTGTTCCACAAAATTGCCTCTTGTTCTTCCAAACTCATGAGAGCATAGACTGTACCTATTCATAGTTCCTTAAAATTTAACCCTTTCTTCTAAGGAATTAATTGAATGAAATATGCACACTCCCAGGTGAATATATCCTTTCTAAATTCCTTGCAAGATTTCAGCAAAACCATGTACAGTTGGAAAACAACTTCTCTACTTTTCTGCTCCAGCTCCGTTGCAATATTCTGACTAACTTCCTTACTTTGTTCAAGGCCTGTAGGTTCCCTCACTGCATTCCTTGGGCAATCATTCCATTTAATGCACAGAGACATGTTCCACTCTCTTTGACAATCCCAAAGATTTCCTGGAAGATTATGAATGAAGATAATTTTAGCAGCTTGATCTCCCTCAACAGCACTTAGTCATCTTTCAGTATTTAATTAATAATTTGTTTTTCTGTTCTTTCCATCAAAATGGATAACCTCAGGGATACACTATCAATAACTTGAAAGACGAGTTACAGAACAACGGGCTCTTATTACAATGAACTTGAAGGTTGTCCTGTGCTGTGACCCAGGTTTTCTATGTGAGGGGTTATTGCGTTTGACCCTTTACACAGGGTCAAGAGAGAGGAGCCATGGGTACAGTCACAGAGCGGGATAAATGAGTGTACAGCAGTTCACCAAACTCAGATTTCTCCACTCTACTCCATCTGTTCTCTCTCTCTCTTCTGTCTGCTTCATTCCAGAATTTTAGCTTCCTTTTCATCGTTTGATTCCTAAATCAAAGTATTGAGTACAGGAGTTGCGATGCTATGGTAAAGTTGGAGAAGATATTGGTGAGGCCACATTTGGAGTACTGTGTGCAATTTTAGTCACTTAACTACAGGATATCAATAAGATAGAAAGAGTGCAGAGATTGACTTGGATGTTGCTGGGACTTGAGGAACTGAGTTACACAGGAAGATTAAATAGCTTAGGATTTTATTCCCTGGAGCATCGAAAAATGAGGGAAGATTTCACTGAGGTATACAAACTTATAAATGGTATAAATTGAGTAAATGTGAGTAGGATTTTTCCACTGAGGTTAGGTGAGATACAAAACAAAGGTCATGGGTTAAGGGTAAAATGGAAGAAGTTTAGGGGGAGCTTATTCACACAGACAGTGGTGGGGCTGTTGAATGAGTTGCCAGCTGAAGTGGTGAATGGGGCCTCAATTTTAACACTTAAGAAAAATTTATATAGGTACATGGTGAGGTATGGAGGGTTAAGGAATGTTTCAGGTCTGTGGGACACGGCACATGCTCGAGTGGCCGAAGGGACTGTTTTCTGTGCTGTAATGTTCTCAATGTTTCCATGCTTTCCCAGCAAACTCAGATGCTGCACACACATCCCTTCTCTGACTTGGTTTTATATCTTTGTATTTCCTCATTAAATGGAAGGAGTCATTCAGCTCCACATCATCATCAGCTCTTTGAGAATTCTCATCATTCAGCTGTTTCCCTAACATTGATTTTCTTACACATTCCCATTAACACCCATCCTGCTTCTTCCTCCCGATTTGTACAGTGGCATAATTTACAGCAAGCAATTAATCTCCTAACCCACACATCGTTGGGACGTGAATGGAAACTAGAGGAGCCCACATGGTCATGGGAAGAGCATGCAAACTCCTCACAGTCAGCACTGGAGATCATTTTTTTCCACCATAAGTTTATCTTCTTTGTTGACTGGAGCAAGGATGAGGCCTTGAATGTTTGGACCACCAATGGCTTTTACAATCCTTAACATCTGGATCATGGCTGGAGCAAGGACGAGGCCTTGAATGTTTGGACCACCAATGGCTTTTACAATCCTTAACATCTGGATCATGGCTGGAGCAAGGGTGAGGCCTTGAATGTTTGGACCACCAATGGCTTTTACAATCCTTAACATCTGGATCATGGCTGGAGCAAGGATGAGGCCTTGAATGTTTGGACCACCAATGGCTTTTACAATCCTTAACATCTGGATCATGGCTGGAGCAAGGACGAGGCCTTGAATGTTTGGACCACCAATGGCTTTTACAATCCTTAACATCTGGATCATGGCTGGAGCAAGGGTGAGGCCTTGAATGTTTGGACCACCAATGGCTTTTACAATCCTTAACATCTGGATCATGGCTGGAGCAAGGATGAGGCCTTGAATGTTTGGACCACCAATGGCTTTTACAATCCTTAACATCTGGATCATGGCTGGAGCAAGGACGAGGCCTTGAATGTTTGGACCACCAATGGCTTTTACAATCCTTAACATCTGGATCATGGCTGGAGCAAGGGCGAGGCCTTGAATGTTTGGACCACCAATGGCTTTTACAATCCTTAACATCTGGATCATGGCTGGAGCAAGGATGAGACCTTGAATGTTTGGACCACCAATGGCTTTTACAATCCTTAACATCTGGATCATGGCTGGAGCAAGGATGAGGCCTTGAATGTTTGGACCACCAATGGCTTTTTCAATCCTTAACATCTGGATCATGGCTGGAGCAAGGAAGAGGCCTTGAATGTTTGGACCACCAATGGCTTTTACAATCCTTAACATCTGGATCATGGCTGGAGCAAGGATGAGGCCTTGAATGTTTGGACCACCAATGGCTTTTACAATCCTTAACATCTGGATCATGGCTGGAGCAAGGATGAGGCCTTGAATGTTTGGACCACCAATGGCTTTTACAATCCTTAACATCTGGATCATGGCTGGAGCAAGGATGAGGCCTTGAATGTTTGGACCACCAATGGCTTTTACAATCCTTAACATCTGGATCATGGCTGGAGCAAGGATGAGGCCTTGAATGTTTGGACCACCAATGGCTTTTACAATCCTTAACATCTGGATCATGGCTGCTGCCAAATTGCAAACCATCCTGCATCCTCTCCATTTTCTTTTGGTGCTAGGATTTCTGTTTGACTTTTGCTTTCAGGTACTGGTACAACCACGTTTTCTCCTTTGAGGAATGGTGTTGCTCCCAATCCAGAACACCTTGTGAGGTGCATCTCCTGGTGATTCTCATCGCACCAGTCCTGGATTATTTTTTTTTTGTTGGTGATCGAGAGGTAGCTTTCAGGTTTGCTGCTGCTGGGATTGTCAAGATTCATCCTACATCTGAAATCTTGGGCTTTTCGTTACTCATTGCTTTTAGAAAATATCTCATTGTAAATCAGTTACCCTGAGCACCTCTAATTCCACAGTAACTGCACCCAATTTTCAGCAGGTCATTTTATTACTCTTGGTTCTGCCGAAAGGAATTTCTCCCAGAGGCCTGTGGGATTCATAGGAATCCCCCGCCCCCCACTCTCCATGGGAAATTTGATCGTGCACTGCTGAATTCCATATACATTTTATTTTAGTGAGCAAAATGGGGAACAGAAATTCATACACAATGACTCATAATTAAGTCAGAGAGGGATGTGACCCAGTAGAAGGCCCTTGACTACCAAGTCTGTGTTGACAGTCAACTATTGAGTTCCATTTAATGCACACAGTAATTATATTGCAATTGAAGGGTGTAATGTAGGCTAATTAAAATGACATGATGTAAAAGTTAAAACAATGAGGAAAGACAATATAAATTAACTTTATCTTGAGAATAGGAGATAAATACACTGCTGCACCTCTAAACTAAATGAAAATGAATTGATTTAACTCAGGCACTTGGTTGATTAAGGGAGTTAAATTTGTAACTAGAGAGAAATTATTCTCACTTGTGGCATAATCCAGAACAATCCATTGCCAATCCAAAAGATTTCCTGCAAGATTATACATGATGAATATCAGATTGAGTTCAACGGTAATATTTTCCACACTCCACCATTTTTCAATATTTGAGTGGAATTCTCAACATAAATTGGTCTAACCCCCTAAATGCCTTCATAACCTAAAAGTTCTCAATAGATTATCTTCACCTTCTCCAAAGAAAACATCCATCAGAAAGACTGCCTTGGGTGGTGGTAGAAGCTGGTAAGGTAGGGACATTGAGAGGAATTTTGGAGAGGGACTTGACTGCAAGAAAATTCAAGGGTGTAAGGTAGGGAGCAATTAGATTGTTGTGCAGTAGGTTTACATAGGTCAGCACAATGTCATGGGCTGACGAGCCTGCACTGTGCTGAGATGTTTTATATTTAACTCAGGATAAGGTTTTCTATCTTGTATTAATTTACTTGGGGTGAGGTAGACTCGGGATGTAATGGTATCAGGACATGGAAAACAAATAAAACTATAGATGCTTGAATCTGAACAAAATGGAAATGCCAGTTAAATATACAGGTCAAAGACCCGTTCCCTCCATTCTGACAAAGTGTCCCTGGCCTGAAATGCAAAAACATTTCTCTTTCCACAGAACGACAAGGTGAGTTGAGTTCTTCAGCGTTCCTGATTTTGTTTTAAGTCAAAAGTGAATTACTCACTGTTTAATTATGAATTGGTGCATTTCTCGAGATAAAGGTAACACAGGTGTGACTTTTTTTTCTAATTTAAGGAACAAATATAAATCAAATTGCCCTCAAATTCATTCCATCTTTCATCCAACCAATTACCCATTGACATCGGCAGTCTTCCAACCTGGCCTTAATCGTGCGATCTTTGCTGCCTGATCATCTGCCTCAGCCAATTTCAGTTTGAATGTGTCATTAATCCAGAGTATTCTCAAATCTTCAGGCTTCCTCTACTCTTTGTGAGATGATGTGGTTCATGAGATCACATTCAAATGATTTGCTCTAATTTTGTTTCAGCATTTTTGTCCTAGAGTACCCCACCAGTAAGAAGAATTTCTCTCCATTCATACATTAAACTCCCTTCGTCATCCTCATGTTTGAGTTCAATTTCAGAATCAGAATTTATAGTCATGAATATGTTACAAAATTCATTGTTTTGGCACAGCATTGCAGTACAAGCTTTCATATAAACCGCTTTACAAAATAATAAAAAATATGGCAAGAAAAAGTCAAAGTGAGGCAGTGTCTGTGGTTCATTGATCATTCAGGAATCTGATGGCAGGAGAGAAGAAGCTGTCCCTGTGCTGCTGAGTGCTCGTCTTCAGGCTCCTGTCCCTTTTTCCTGATAGTTTAGAAGAGTGAACGGCATGGCCTAGGTGGTAGGGATTTTGAGGAGAGAGGCTGTGCAGTGAATGGGAATTCACTGCCTGTTTTGTTCTGATGGCTGGCTCCTCCCCTGGCTCCACCCTCACCTACCCCAATATAAAGCCTGGTTTTCCTGCCTTACCTCAGATTTACCTGAGGGCAATTGTGTCTACCGGCCATTGATTTTAAGCTATTAAAAGCGTGTTTGTACTCCTCATTGTCTCTGAGTGCAATCAGTCACGTAACAATTTTAGTACCTTAACTTTGAAACGAGATGGAAGCCCTGCTGAAGCCAGGCATGCTCCAAGTCGACCCTCTGTCCCCTAACTGCTGGAGTGCTTCCAGTCCTACCTGACAGCCACACAAGACATCTTCAACTCGGGTGGTCTCCGGAGATCGGCCCCAAGGGCTTCACTGTCATCAGAGACTGTGCTACCAATGAGTCGGCCATGGAGGCTTGAAGGCCCATTACATGAGGCCCCAGAATGACGTGCTAGTGAGACACTGACTCTCTCAATGTCGCCAGCATCCAGGTGAGTCGCTGGATGACTATTTTCATAACTGTGGACCCTGACCAGAAAATACCTCTACGAAGCGGCCACTGCCCGGATGAGAAAGGAGGAACAAATCCAGGATACCCTCGTGGCAGGAGTGAGGTTGAGGTATGTGAGGTAGCGACTGCTAGAGTTGGGGAAGGAAGACTTAGCCAGCACCCTGGAGCTGGCAAAAGCATTCGAGCAGGTTTAACAGGGAGCTGACGACCTCATGGGCGAAAGCGGTGCATTTTCAGAGGACCAGTGACCCCCTCGGCCCCAGTGCCGACCACTGTGGCCACTCACGATAGGGGATGCTACTTCTGTGGACAAGCACAGCACCCCCATGCCTGATGCCCTGTAAAGGACACCATGTGCGCAGGATGCTGTAAGCAAGGGTACTAAGTGAAGGTCTTCTGGGCTAAAGGGAACACAAAGAGGGTGACCCCATGTGCAACCCCAGAATCATCGCTTGACCCATGCCTGAGTCTCAAAGTGCTGGCCTCCGCCCCTCTGTGCTGTTCGCCACCAGCATCTTGCTGCACCTCATGGCGGGATCCACCACCAGAAGTGAAGCATCATGGGAAGGCACGGCAGCCATCTTGCTGCGCTTCGAGGTCAGCGCCACCTAGTCCTTCATCGGATCAAGATGGAAGGTGGCCATCTTACCATGCCTCATGGTCAACGCCATCTAGTCTGCCCACAGGCCAAGAGGAGAGAGTCGACATCAGCATAGGGAGTGATGGGGTTTCTGGAACATTTCCTGGATCAGGCAATACCTCACCAATTGAATAATTCGACGATGGAGGTGAGGGTAAATGGACATTTGACTGATTATTTAGTGGACACTGGCTCCACGGAGAGCATTATAAACTCTGTGATGGCTCGGTGGTACAATTTAAGAGGGTACTTGATGGATTATTGTATTTTCCTAGTTCACACTTACACTCTGCGATAATCCAGGGATATTGTATAGTTCATCTAACTGTAAAAGGGGGGAGTCTTGTAGGTTCTGATTATATCTATTGAAGGATTTGTGTGCTCCTGTGTTGCTGGGCCTGAACTTCCTGTGTCACCTTAAAAGCGTGACCATGAAGTATTCTGGCCCACTCCCTCCAATCACAATACGAAATGGAAGGTCCCAAAAGCTGGACGCCACATATGGTCTCTCCACCGTTAATATTGACCCCCCCCCTCACTGTTTCCGAACCTGACTCCCGATTGCAAACCAATAGCCACAATGAGAAGGTGATACAGTGCGAGGGTGATCAGAAATTTATCAGAGCCAAGACACAACGGCTGCTCAAAGAAAACATCATTGAGCCCAGCAACAGCCCATGGAGAGCCCAGGTGGTAGTCATAAAAGGGGAAGAAAAGTCTAGGCTAGTGATTGACTACAGCCAAACAATTAATTGTTTCACACTCCTGGATGTATATCCTCTCCCTCGAATTTCAGATATGCTAAAAGAAACTGTGCAGTATCGGGTCTATTTGACCTGTTACAAGCCCAAAGGACCCCAAAACCCAGCAGCAATAGATATTCACCAAGACAAATGGTTACTTCAACAAAAGTTTCTTTTAATTATCTTCAAACATGAAAATAGAATCAAACTTTAACTTGTCACTATTGACTTACTTAACCTAACTTAACCCACTTCTAATTCAAAGTGCACGTGTATATGATGTGTGCGTAAGCTCAGAAAAGTTCTTTGGTTCACAATCCAATCTCACTTCTCATTCTTCCAAGTTCACTGGTTGCAGGCAATTCTTATACTGTGCACAAAATTTAACATGTATAAAGTTCACCAGGCTTTGGTGCTCAAAAGGTAAATGTTTACCGCTCAGGAAGGTTCTTGTAGGGTTTGCAGAGAGAGATTTGATGTTCCAGGATTTCCACAACTGAGGTACCACCATTAGTCACCTCAAGGTCTCTCTGATGAAACTTGCCCCATCAGGGTTTTCCAGATGGTAACCTCTTTCTTCAGGCTACTACAGAGTTCCTTTCTGTTCCTCTTATTCCAAGAGAAACATCAGACAGATAGCATTTCTGTTTCCAACCAATTCTTCCTGGCTTCCACTGTTCAGCTCCTTTCAGTGTCAGCCACACAAGCTGAGAGAGCTTATTGAAATTGGTCTCATCTCTCTCTCTCTCTCTCTCTCTCTCTCTCTCCAAATGAGACTGCCAGGAAGCCCATGTGACTCTCTCACTTGCAAAAACCCCCACCTTCTTCAGCAAACCGCAGGAGTTCTCCCCTCTTGGTCAAGCTGTTGTCTTAGATAAACAAAACCCAGGGGTGACCTTTCTGTGAGCACACTGTAGGTAGTTGCAGCCAGTTTGTTGCCTCCAAAAGAATGGCTATTCATTTCATGATGTCATTTCAATTAGCACCTTTTTGTGAAATGTGCATAAAAGTCTCCAAAGATCCTGCAATGTCACTGAATATGAATTCTTCAGTCTTTCATATAAGATCTGTTTTAAAATGTGTAACCCACTACTCTTACCAAATTCTCCCTATTTTTATCCATTACACTCCTAAATGTTTCCCCCTAATCTTTAACTTATGGCCCCTCATTCCACTCTCACCTACCCTCAAGCGGAAGAGCTTATTCACATCTACTCTATCTATCTCCCTCATAATTTTAAAAACCTCTATCAAATTCCCCCCCCCCCCCAACCTTCTACACTCCAATGAATAATGACCCAGTCTACTCAATTTTTCTTTGTATTCTAGATACTGGAATTCAGGCAACATTTTAGTAAACCTTCTCTGCATCCTCTCTACCTTATTGATATCCTTCCTATAATTTGGGGACCAGAACTGCACAAAATATTCCAAATTTGGCCTCTCCAAGGCCTTGAACAGTCTCAACACCACCTCTATGCTATGGTTTATAAAGGCCAGCATACCAAAAGCTTTCTTTACCACCCTATCTACATGAGAATCCACTTTCAAAGAACAATGAACCGTTATTCCAAGATCCCTCTGTTCCTTTGCATTCCTCATTGCCCTCCTCTTCACTGCATATGTGCTGTTTTGATTATTCTTCCCAAAATGAAGAACCTCACACTTATCTACATTAAACTCCATCTGCCACCTTTCAGCCCACTCTTCTAAGTAGTCCAAGTTCTTCTGCTGTCCCCGAAAACCATCTTTACTATCCACAACTCCCCCTAGTTTTGTATCGTCTGCATATTTACTAACCCAATTTACCACTCCATCATCCAAATCATTAATGTAAATGACAAACAACACGTGACCCAACACCGATCCCTGAGGCACACCACTCATCACTGGCCTTCATCCTGACAGACAGTTATCTAGATCCAAATTTAAAGGGTCTGAGGATCAATCAGAAAAAAAAACATAAAAGAAATTTATTTGCTGATGATGTTCTGATATATCCGACTGAACCAATTAACTCATTACTAAAACTGCAGTCTACATTGCAAGATTTTGGGATTATATCGGGTTATAAAGTTACTTGGGACAAGAGCAAAGTTATGCCACTTATGGTGGGAATTGTGAACAAATTAAGAGAAATACTCAATTTAAGTGGCTGCTCAATGGGATTAAATAATTAGACATTAAGGTAAATAATAACCTGCAGAATTTATATAAGTTGAATTATCTTCCCTTGCTTCAGAAAATTGAGGATGATCTTAATAAACCCTCCCAATAACTTTGGAAGGGTCATTAAAATGAATGTGCTGCCTTGAGTACCATATTTTCTTTTCAAAGTGTGCCTGTTCCTAAACCTCAGAGATTCTTTCAAAACAATAAATGCAGCAGGAAGTTTATGTGGAAAGGTAAGCCTTCCAGAGTCTATTGATAAATTAACTTTGTATTATGAATTGGGAAGATTAACAGTCCCAGATTTCAAAAAAAAAATTTTGGGGCAACCCAATTGAAGTTTGTCACCTCCCTCTTCGATGCAGGAGACATTAGGTTGGTTAGGGTTAGGTATGCATAAGGTTGGTGAGAAGATAGTAGAAAACCTGATATATAAATGCAATTCTAAATTATTATCTGGCCCTAAAGAAACTCTCCAATTAAAGCATATAATTACAATATGGAATAAAATTAATGGTCAAATTGTGGATGGGGGTGGGAGGTGTCTTTCACCTAAAAGACCCCTGGCTCTAAATATGTTAATTCCATTAACGATTGATAATAAAATCCTGGACGCTTGGTCCCAGAGAGGGGTCAAATATATTGAGGATCAGGTTCAATTTATGACTTTTGAGAAAATTAGGAATAAATATGGAGTTTTAAACACATTTTTTCTGCTCTCTTCAGTTAAGATTTTATTTAAGGGACACATTAGGTGCAGCACTAACCTTACCACAATATCATGAAATGGAGACTCTAGTTCCAAAGGGCAGCACAAAAAAAAAATGTATTCCTTACTTAATGACAAAGATGGGAATCAGATTTGGGTGTAGAAATTGATCCATTTTGCTGGTCCAACTTATGACAGGATAGTATGATTAACACGATTAATGTAAGGTATCGGCTGGGGCAATATAACTTCTTGCTGTACCTTACTCCACAAATGTTACATAAATTCAAATCGAAAATATCAGACCGACATTTTCGATGTGGTCCAGAAACAAGTGATTTTGTTTTGTATTCAGCCTGGTATTGCCCCAAAGTGAGTCTTTTCTGGGAAGATTTGGGTAATCTCCTGGAAAGAAATTACTGGAATTCGATACCCTCAGGCACCTGAAATATTTTTAATGGGGAATTTAGAAGACATAAGACCTAAAATGAGGCTGTCAAAATATCAATTATAATTCATTAAGCTTGTTTTGGCAGTGACCAGGAAATGCATAGCAGTGACTTGGAAATCTGATCCCCAGCTAAGTTCAGCCCACTGGAAGATAGAAATGCATCATTGGGTTCCCCTGGAGAAGATCAACTACAACCTCAGAAACAGGTATGAGGTATTTTCAAGAATATGAAATTCATTCCTAAGGTACATTGAGGTAAATCTTTAACGATTCTCCCCTCCTGTCTCCCCGCCCCCCAGTACTCGCAGGTTATTTGTTCCTTGATGGGAGTAGGGTTTATCCAAGGTGAAGCCAATCTTTTCTTTTTCTTATTCCTTCTCTTTTCTTAATTTTTTCTTCTTGTTTCTTGGGGAATGGAGTGGGAGAGTTCCTCTTATTTTGTTTTTTTTTCTCTATTTTATCTTTCTATTCTCTTTTTCTCCCTTTGGTTCAACATGGACATTGAATTTGCATTTATGTCGTATTATTGTAATTATTCTTTCTTTCTAATGATTGAATCAAATGTTGACTCTTCTATTTTCTCACTTTTTTAATATTGAAATGTGGATCAATATTTGTATTTTGTTAATATTATGGCTATTGATCTTTTTTCTTTTTGATTATTCTTTGTGTTGATTGCATGTTGATTGAAAATTCTCAAAATCAAATATTCAAAAAGAAAGATTAAACAGATGAGGACTTTATTCCTTGGAGCAAAGAAGAAGGAGGGGAGATTTGATAGAGGTTTACAAGATTATGAGAGGTATAGACAGAATGGATCTGAGTAGGCTTTTTCCACAGATTGGGGAAAATATATTCGAGGGGTCATAGCTTTTAGCTGAAGAAGAAATGTTCAGAGGGAACATTAGGGAAAAGTTCTTCACTCAGAGAGTGGTGGGAGTGTGGAATGAACTGCAACCTGTGTGGTGAATTTGGGCTCAATCTTGAGTTTTAAAAATAGATTGGATGGAAGAGATCTGAAGGATTATGGAATGAGAACAGGTCAGTAGGACTAACTAAATAATGGTAGACACAGACTAGAAGGATCAAATGGCCTGTTTTTCTGTGCTGTAGCATTCTATGATCTTTGTTGACATACTGAGTTTCCTCAAATACCTCAGAAAGTATAGTTCGCTGGCAAGCATTCTTCATGATTTAGTTATCTTCATTCTCAAGAAAATATAAATTTAATTTATGTTGTTTTACTTCATTATTTAAACATTTAGAACTCTCCATCTTCAATACATACTTTTTGAGGCGTAACATCCAGAAGTGCAAGTTGTACACAAAATGGTAACCAAAGCTAGTAAGACTTTTGTGGTGCACTGAGGTAAACAGCGAGCAAGCACAAAACTCGAAAGTCTGTTCAACCACCTTTATTCAGGTAAAAGTCTGAACACCGGTTCATGCTTCAGTGGCTCCCGTGTGACTGGCTCAGGAGGGGCCGGCTCAGGTCTATATTCAGGTCGGCTGATTGACAGCCGGCCAGGTGGAGTCAGCCCTTAGGTGGTCTTGCTGCAGGTACAGAGATCGCCCCCTGCAGTTGGCTGGTGGTTGTATCACCATAACTTTATATCATCACAACTCATTTCTCGTCCAGATCTCCGAGCAAAAGTATGTCATTTCAAAAAAATATTTACCTACCTTTCACTAGCACCTCATAACTTAGGTGTTGCGGTCCATTTCATGTATGTTACTTCACTACTCCAGGTTTATTGCCATCTTGAAAATACAGTAAATCCCCCAATATTTAGAATCCCAGCAACTGGCAGCCTCAAGCAACCAGCAAAAAAAAATTACGGAAAATAAATAGGTAAAAAACACAAATGTTTGAAATTTGTGCCTCGAGCAGTTAGTTCACTAATCATACACCATGCAATCTCAAGTAACTGGTAAATACACTTATCCGGCATCTACCAATCCCCATAGTTATTGGATGCTGGGGGGTTTTACTGTAGTCTGAATTTTAATGATATTTGAAATAATTTTAGTGATCATTGAGAAAGCTTTCATAGGTTAAAAGAGCAACTTCACATTTTCTAATACAGGTTGAACCTCTTTAATCTGGAGACATTGGGACAATGCCGGAAAACAGACATTGACCCTTAAGGGAACCCCTTATGTAAACATATCAAAGGTAGAACAAGGCTTAAAAGAGGAAATAATACTGTGGGGCAGCACGGTTAGTGTAGTAAGATGGGGTTAGAGCAATGCCTCTACAGCACCAGCGATTGGGACATTAATACAAACTCCTTACAGCCAGCACGGGACTCGAACCCCAGTTCCAATCACAGCAGATTCAACCTTTACAGTGCCAGTAATCAGGACATTAGTACAAACTCCTTACACCCAGTTCAGGTCTCGAACCCCAGTCCCAATCACAGCAGATTCAAACTTTACAGCGCCAACAATCAGGACCGGGGTTTGAGTCCCGGGCTGTCTGTAAGGAGTTTGTACTAAAGCTGCGGATACAAAACGTGTCACACCACAGGAGTTGCCGGGTGACAAAGCACCAGGTAATAGAGATTCAACCTGCCCTACATATTTGGCCTCTCACTAAATCTGTCAAAGTCCCTTAGCAACATTCTGATCCCACCTACGTGACTTAATCTACTCATAGATAGCAAATATGTATTGACCTTCTCCAGTTTTGTTCCATAGTTGTGGTACAGAAAGTAGCCAATCAGTTTCTTAAGTCCATGTGTGCTCTGGGTAAAGCAATTGAGGCAGTCCCATTCTCTGTGGACAAAAAGTTGTTGGAGCATCTCAGCAGGTCAGGCAGCATCCTTGGGTTGTAATGGTCACTCAACTTGTACAGTCAAAACCCTTTATTGAGACTGAGATAAAAAGATAAAATTATGCATTTAAAGGGGAGGGGGGGAAAGCTGGTGGAGGGGCTCAGAGTGGAGAGGTGTGAGATGTGAAGAGACAGGTAGAAAAATGAACTATTGGGGAGGAATAAAAATTAGACTGAGAGAAAAAAAAGAGTATAAGGAGCAGGTATAGAAGAGATGGAAACAATAGAATCAGATGGGAGCAGGGATTACCTAAAATTTAAAAATATAATCTTCATGTTGTTAGATTTAAAGCTGATTTGATCTGTTGAGCCTCACCCACAATAGATGGATGAGGCCTAAGACAGGCATGTCATTGCATGAATGATTGGCTATAGGGAGCTCAAGTTTGGACCCACACAGATGTTCAGTGAAACAGGCACCCGGTCTGCACCTGGTCTCACTTTTGTAACGGAGGCCACTGTTGGTACACAAAATGTAGTAGATTAGGTTGCACAATGTGCATGTAAAGCTCTAATTTGGGAGATATGTTAGTGGACCTGGATGGAGGTGAGGAAGGAGATGTAGGGACATTCTCTGATCTGTGTCTGCAAGCTTACCTCCCACCGCTCACCTTGCCTTCGTTCTGAATCCAAGTTCACCTCTACTTTCATTGCCCTTGCAAGCAGTAAGTTCCAGCTCACAATCATTCACTGGGCATCTCAGCCCTTTTTCCCATCTCCTTTGTTTCAAACTTCAGATCTGTGTCCCCAGTTGTTTTTCTAGCAGTTATTAGAAGCAGCTTTTTTTATTTACCTTATTAAAACCTGTCATAATTCTGTTCCATAATTTCCAGTGTAGCACCTTATCGAAGGCTTTCTGAAGGACCAAATATTCTATAACTATAGAACATTAAAGCACAGAAAAACAGGCCATTTGACCCTTCTGGTCTGTGCTGACCAATAAAACTAGCTAGTCCCATTGACCTACATTCATTCCATAACCCTCCGAACCTCTCCCATCCAGTGAATGTGAATTCAATACTTCCACTAGTTCCTCCCTATCCAAAGGGCCTGTACAGTGGTGTACTATTGTTTGTTCTGTTCTATTTTGTCAGATGCAACCCTAAAAAATACTAAATTTGAAAAATGATTTCCCTTTTGTTAATCCATGCTTTCAATCCCCATATTTCCAAATTTACTGCCCATTTAATAATGTGTTAATAATACTAATAAAGTTCGTACTTACTCAATGATAAGCCCTTCTGTTGAATCGAACTGGTCTGTTTACACTATTCACTCCCTCCTTTTTTAAATAAAAGATGTACTTCCCAGTGTCAAATCTATTACACTTGAAATATTATACTCATTGCATCCATTATCTCCACAACCATCTCTTTCAAAACACTAGGATTCAGGTCATTAGGTCCCGAGCAGTTATTGGCCTTTTCTTGCATCAGTTTCTCCATACTTCCAATGAATTTCTCACCATTTAACAAGCTGTATCCAAATCCAAGAGCTCTTACTTTTGTTAACAATTTATCATGTGGAATATTTTTATGTAAGTCCTCATAAATATCATCTATTGATTTGATTTTATCTGCTATATTAGTTAACTCCTCGCACTGATAACTAAATGATTTGAGTATTATCTGTCCTTTATGGATAACTCTCTTGCATCAGTCCAAGAAATTGCTTTGTCCTATTAACAGATTGGAACAACCTCCTCACTGATCAGACTCAAGTAAGGCTAACACATATATCATGAATGATAGTTCTGGGGAGTATTGAGAAACAAAATAATGTAGGTGTACAAGATTCCTGATGTTGGCAGCACAGGTGATTAAGCAGGCAGGTGAGATGATTGGCTTCATTTGCTGGGACATAGTATATAAATCCAGTGATGTCTTGTGATAAATTGAAGAAACTTTGGTTCCCTAATTGAAATGTTATGTTTTCTTCTGGCCACACGACACTATAGGAAGTATCTGCTAGCACTGCAGAGGAAGGGAGCACAGATTCATTAGGATGCTACCTAGATGGAATGTTTCAGCAATGATGTGAGACTAGATAGGGTGGCCTTGTTTTCCTTGAAGCGTAGGAGACTCAGGGAGAACCTAATAGATCAATGAAACAGAGGCACAGATAGGATAGATAGAAACTTTTCTATGTGTTGAAAGTGTTGAAGTCCAAAGGGATTTGGTTCAAGATGAATAGTAATAAGTTTAGAGGAAGTCTGAGGAAGAATTTATTTTCATCCACAGAAAAGTTACAATTTGAGAATGCATTGTTCAAACTGGGTTCATTAAGAATAAGTATTCTCATTTTAATATTGGAAGATTATTTAATATTATTTAGTCTTCTCCATCTGAAAAACCTGAATATGTTGTATCATCGATGCTGAAAAAGCATTTGATAGAGTGGAATGGCCCTACTTAATTGAGATCTTAAAACAATTTAATTTTGGTCCGGGATTTATTTCTTGGATTACAATGATTTATCAAGATCCAATGGCTGTGGTTATTTCTAATAATCAAAGTCTACTTTAGGCGGAGTAGGAGCACTCGGCAGGTCTGCCCACTTAGTCTATTGCTATTAAATTTGGCTCTGGAGCCTTTAGCTATTGCCCTTTGAGACTCCAATGATATTCAAGGTATCAAGAATGCTTCATTATATGCAGACAATTTATTAGTTTATATTTCTGACTACAAGAAATCTATTCCTTTGACATTATCCCTACTTTCTGAATTCAGTAGTTTTTCAGAATACAAATTAAATCTTTGTAAGAGTGAACTTTTTCCTATTAATAATTTATATGATCAAATACCCTTTAAAGTTGTTAAGAACCAATTTACTTATTTGGGTATTAAAATTACAAGAAAGTTTAAGGATCTATATAAATATAATTATCTCCCCTGAAAGAATATATGAAACAAATGCTTTTCAGATAGTCTCCAATGGCACTGTCATTGTTGGTCATATTAACATAATTAAAATTACAATTTTACCAAATTTTTATATACTTTTCAAGCAGTACCTTCCTTGGTCCCTAAAATATTTTTGACAAGGTAGACGCTAAGATATCTTATTATATTTGAAATAATAAAAATCCTAGAATGAGCAAACCTTTATGACAGAAACAAAAGAAGGACGGAGGAATGGCTCACCCTAATTTTACATTTTATTATTGGGCTATCAATATCAGATATATAACATTTTGGATTTTTATTCAGATGTACATGAATGTTCTTTATGGGTAGATTTGGAGAGGAATTCAGTTAGGGAGTACTCATTGGCCTCATTTAGTGGGGGATCCTCTACCCTTTGCATTATCCAAAATAAACACACGCGGTTTTAACCCAGTTCTTAAGTATAAAATGATTATTTGGTTCCAGTCTTGTAAATATTTTGGGTTTTAATAATTTTGTTTTATCTAGTAATTTCTTTTTTAAAGCATCGTTGATTGATCAGGAACTTTCAATATGGAAAACTAAAGGAGTAATAACCTTTTCAGACCTATTTGCAGGAGATGGCTTAATGTCTTTCACAAATATGATTTGAGCAAGGCAGAATTTTTTAGGGATGTTCTGCATACTTTACCTCCAAACTATCCTTCTGCTTACCCATCTAATATGATAGACACCTTTTTTCAAGTGAATTCACTTCAAAAAAGGGTTAAGAGCTACTATATATAATTGGTTACTTAACTTGCAACTGATATCCAATGATAAAAATTAAAGGGTGCTTGGGAATTGGAATTCCAAGAATTGCTTCCAGAAGATCAATAGGATAATATTTTTTGACTGGTAAATACTTCATCAATTTGCGCCCGTCAATCCTTAATTCAGTTCAAGGTGGTACATCGGACACATATGTCTAAAGATAAATTGGCTTGTACTTTTCCCAATTTAAACCCTACTTGTGATAGGCGCAAAGTTGAGGTAGCCACTTTAATTCATATGTTCTGGTCATGTTCAAAACTAGATAATTTCTGGAAAGGTGACTTTGAAACCCCAACAAAAGTTCATGGATTAGAATTACAACCAAATCTATTAACAGCTATTTTTTGAATTATACAAGCAGAGACTGGGCATGTGCCTGTCTCTGCACTGCGAATAATTGCTTCTTCAAGATTAATGGCTAGAAAAGCCATATTACTTAAATGGAAGGATCCAAAGCCACTGATTCGACTTTAATGGCTCTCTGCTGTCATGTCACCTTTAAGTTTGGAGAAAATCAGGAGTTGGAAATTTGATACATCTTTTAAATTTTAATAACTTTGGCGACTGTTTCTTCCACATTTCCATATAGTTTAAGAATCATCATTTTCTACCGGATTCTCTCCTTGTTCCTTACGGAAAATTTGGTTTGAACCAGAAAACCCTTTGTTTTCCGACTGCACTCTCAGAATGGACAGCCCAGTCCCTCTTTCTTTTATTTGGTTTAGTTCAAGGGGATTTTATAATAAAAATTAATTTTCTCTCTTTTTTTAATTTGGTTTTACAAGAGGAAAATAAATTTATGGTTAATATATATTTGCTAAATACTAATATGTTCCTTATACACTTGAAAATACATGAATGTAATGTAACTCTCCTCTTGTATATCTTTGGCTTGGCTTCGCGGACGAAGATTTATGGAGGGGGTAAAAAGTCCACGTCAGCTGCAGGCTCGTTTGTGGCTGACAAGTCCGATGCGGGACATATGTATATATGTTCAATATAATTCAATAAACAGATTGAAAGAGAATGCACTACTTGAGAAGATATTATACACAGGTACTCTCACAACATTTAGAGCAGAACTTGAATTGCCAACGCACAGAAGCTGGTAAATGGAATTAACAGAGTTAGGTACTTGATAGAACCTGTAGTCTATCCTTTATTAGCTACACAATCTAACCTTCTGCTATCATACTCAAATTCATCTCTCCAAAATTAGCCTGATAAATTTCAAATCTCTCCCTTTCAAATATACTATCAAATTCAGTCATGCTGTGGTCTGTATTGGAGAGATGCACCTTACATTACACTATTGACTCAATCATTGTTTCTAAAGGAGAACAAGGATTTTTGTACTTCTCAGTAGAAGAGGAAAGGTTGCTTTACCTATATGGTCAAAATCTATTTATTAGAAGTACAGTTACATTGTAAATTGCAATATTTACTGCCACACATTGTGTTAATCTCATGCCAAAGATCATTCTGACTGGAATGTGCTGAATGTTATATTGTTTCCCATTGGGGATCCTTAACGTGTAACATGTGATAAGAGTTAAGCACTGGAGATCAATGTGTCTGGGACACTTTGCCGGTGGGAGTATACATTTCCGAGCGCAATTCAATGCTTCCTCTAATGCCATATGACCTGGTTCTGCCCTCGGATCTCAGAGTGTGTGCCAGCTGTGAGAGTGCAGAGGTGTGTGCCATCAGGATCTGATTAATCTGGAAATAAAACAACCTCAAGAAAAAGACACTGAAACCTGAGGAGAGTCTCACACATAAATGACCTTGGAACTGCAAGAATAAATTAACAGAAAAATAAATGTATTTATTTTACAGTGGCAGAGGGTTGGGAAGGGAGAAAAGAGGCATCTGCAAGAAGACAGAATTGGGCAACGATTTACAGAAATTGGCAATAATTTCTCTTTGTTTCCAAACAAAGGGAAAGGAATTAGGATTGTGAAGTTCCAGATTGGTTCAAGAAACATACAGTATGTGTTTGATGAGTATGTACCAATTAAGTGCATGCATGCATCGAGGTTGTACAGGCTATTTAGGTATGTTTATGAACCCATCTGTCTGTGTTTATGTGCTTGTATATATGTGTTTATGCTATAAATATATGCATGTGTCTGCATGTAAAGTGCATGTATGCACAAGAGCAAACGTAGACATCGAAGTACAACCATCTTTCTGTCTTTGGCTTGGCTTCGCGGACGAAGATTTATGGAGGGGGTAAAAAGTCCACGTCAGCTGCAGGCTCGTTTGTGGCTGACCAGTCCGATGCGGGACAGGCAGACACGATTGCAGCGGTTGCAAGGGAAAATTGGTTGGTTGGGGTTGGGTGTTGGGTTTTTCCTCCTTTGCCTTTTGTCAGTGAGGTGGGCTCTGCGGTCTTCTTCAAAGGAGGCTGCTGCCCGCCAAACTGTGAGGCGCCAAGATGCACGGTTTGAGGCGTTATCAGCCCACTGGCGGTGGTCAATGTGGCAGGCACCAAGAGATTTCTTTAGGCAGTCCTTGTACCTTTTCTTTGGTGCACCTCTGTCACGGTGGCCAGTGGAGAGCTCGCCATATAATACGATCTTGGGAAGGCGATGGTCCTCCATTCTGGAGACGTGACCCATCCAGCGCAGCTGGATCTTCAGCAGCGTGGACTCGATGCTGTCGACCTCTGCCATCTCGAGTACCTCGACGTTAGGGGTGTGAGCGCTCCAATGGATGTTGAGGATGGAGCGGAGACAACGCTGGTGGAAGCGTTCTAGGAGCCGTAGGTGGTGCCGGTAGAGGACCCATGATTCGGAGCCGAACAGGAGTGTGGGTATGACAACGGCTCTGTATACGCTTATCTTTGTGAGGTTTTTCAGTTGGTTGTTTTTCCAGACTCTTTTGTGTAGTCTTCCAAAGGCGCTATTTGCCTTGGCGAGTCTGTTGTCTATCTCATTGTCGATCCTTGCATCTGATGAAATGGTGCAGCCGAGATAGGTAAACTGGTTGACCGTTTTGAGTTTTGTGTGCCCGATGGAGATGTGGGGGGGCTGGTAGTCATGGTGGGGAGCTGGCTGATGGAGGACCTCAGTTTTCTTCAGGCTGACTTCCAGGCCAAACATTTTGGCAGTTTCCGCAAAGCAGGACGTCAAGCGCTGAAGAGCTGGCTCTGAATGGGCAACTAAAGCGGCATCATCTGCAAAGAGTAGTTCACGGACAAGTTTCTCTTGTGTCTTGGTGTGAGCTTGCAGGCGCCTCAGATTGAAGAGACTGCCATCCGTGCGGTACCGGATGTAAACAGCGTCTTCATTGTTGGGGTCTTTCATGGCTTGGTTCAGCATCATGCTGAAGAAGATTGAAAAGAGGGTTGGTGCGAGAACACAGCCTTGCTTCACGCCATTGTTAATGGAGACCATCTTTCTGTATGACTATATGAACTTGCGCTCACAATTGCACACATCTAAATTTCTATATTTATGTGTCTGCTTGGAAAATCTTTGTAAATGAATGTGTTTTGTGTGTGTGTGAATATGTTTTGTGGGTGTAGGTTATGCCTCTGTGTGATTATATGAGTGTATGTGCACATGAATGTGTGTGAATGCGTATTATTATAGGATTGAAAGAAGGAAGTTTCCTGTGACCTTCACAGAGACAGGTGACAGGTGCAGATTTTGGTCACACAAACTCCCACATCTACACCTTTGGCTTAGAAGAATGAGTGAGGTTGAAGGCGTTGTCGAATATGAGAATGTGACAGTCAGATAAACTTGTTTGCTGTGGTCTCTAGTACTTTGGAGGTGTCAAACATAGATTAGGTGATCCCGCTGTAAAGCTCCTCTACATAGGCTTCCACTCAGTTGTCATGTTAATTGCCCATTCTGCTTCCACTCTATTCTCTCAGTCTTTGATCTGCAACATAAGCCCAAGGAAATAGCACTTTCTCTTCCATCTACGTCCATCAGTGTCATCAGGACTTAATGTTGAAATTGATTTTTTTTAAAATTTAGACATACAGCATGGTAACAGGCCCATGAGTTCAAGCCATCTAATTTGCACCCCAATAACTTATACCCCTGATATGTTTTGCATGGAGGTAGGAAACCAGAACTCTGGAGAAATCCCACACAGACGTGAGGAGAGCGTACAAACTCCTTACAGACTGCGCAAGACTCGAACCCCAGTCCAGACCTGATTGCTGGCACTGTAAAGCCATTGCACTAACTTGCTAATCATTTCAATAAACACTCCTTCATTCTACGCACAAAGCAGTTGAATATTTCTGCTTCAATATCCTTATTTGTTCAAAGTTTAAATTCATTGTCAGTGTACATACATGACATCATATACAACCCTGAGATCTTTTTTCCAACAAAGTGAGAGTCCTTAAATGAGGCCCTGATTGAGTTTGTTGTTGAGGAGTCTGATGATGGAGAGGAAGCAGCTGTTCCTGAATCTGGTAGTGGGAGTCTTGTGGTACCTATACCTCTTTCCTGGTGGCAGCAGCGAGAACAGGCTTGCGCTGGGTGGTGTGGATCCTTGAT